>NC_047141.1:33025039-33285605 GCF_009829125.3 Periophthalmus magnuspinnatus | reverse complement strand
TACTACTGCTATTATTATTATTATTATTATTATTATTATTACATGGTATTATTTCTATATGTTAATTTTGTATTTTTTGGCCTTTATTGTGTATTTATTATTATTATTATTATTATTATTATTATTATTATTATTATTATTATTATTATTATTATTATTATTATTATTACATTGTATTATTTCTATATGTTAATTTTGTATTTTTTGGCCTTTATTGTGTATTTATTATTATTATTATTAATATTTCTAGCTCATTTTTCTATTCTGTGCCCATTGGGGGGTTGAAAAGGGGGAAAATGTAATTGGATTATAATCTGTAACGCTGCAGTTGAGAACAAGAATTGAATAAAAATTTGATCACAAAAAAAGAAGAAATGTAGCAGGAAAAAAAAACACCTGAATGATGATGATCGACGACACTTAAACGTTTAAACTTAGAATCAGAGCCGTGTTTAATCATGAAAGTAAGAGCATTTTTTAAAGGTGGTCCAACGAAATATTCGAGTGTGTGACCTTTTTTTTTTGGTGGTGACTTTTTATTTTGGGCATAAATACAAAGAAGGGGGCGGGGATAGGGGGTAAGTGAAAGCAGGAATACAACTGCTGTGTAGCTAATGAGGAAACACCATCATAACACGGATAAAACTCTTTTAAAAAGTCGATTTTTCTTAACACGCTTCTTTTACCAGTGTGGAACATTTCTGTGCCAAGTCAACGCTCACCTCACACGGACGCCATCTGCTTCGGCGAGAGGGTCAAGAGCCCACGGAGCCGCCAAACACTCAGGACGTCTTCATTTGAGTCATACTTTTAGTTTAAAAATAAAACCATAGGGGCTTTTTCTTTGTATCTGAAATGCTAACTGAATAAATTGAGTCTTTTTGATGGTGAAGTGGCTCGGTATTAGCTGACGGGATAGAAACGCGTGCCCACAGAACACGGTCCATTAGCTGTAATGTAAGGAGATGGACGCTCGGCTCAGTGGGCGGCGGACGCAGTGAGTCACGGCGTTACATAAGAGTTTGTGCAGATGGACTTTAATCTACACGTCTATAACACAAACTTTAAGAGTGGCATTTGTAAAGACGAGGAAATAAATACTCAATCTACATCCTTGTTTATGCTTGAAAAAACGACATTAAATCAGACTTATCGAGCTTGTGTCTCTATGGTTCTCATCTCTGTTATAATTTACACATTTAAATCACAATATTCATCTAAAAACAAGTCCAGCTGAATTCAAGTTCATAAACTGCGGTGTCAATTGGAGCTGACGTCGCCCTAAACGTCGTGAGTCGTGTCGCTGTGGCGCCCCCTATGGACAGAGCAGCACGTTTTAAAAAAAATTGTGCCAAAATGACGACGCGACGCTGCAGAATCTACGAGTATCAATGATTAAGAAAATAAAACTGGAGAAGGAAGAGCGGATGTCACAGTGGGCGTGGCACAGTGGGCGTGGCACAGTGGGCGTGGCACAGTGGGCGTGGCACAGTGGGCGGGTGGAGGTTAAACGAGGTTAGATCGACAAAATGGCATCTTGAAAATAAGCGATTAAAGTTTAAACTCAAACACACATGTCAAATTTTAGTCGCTGTCAATCAAACCTGTTGCTAACGCTAATGCTAACGCTAACAGGAGCGACCTCGGGGACAGAAGGACCTGATTTGTCTGTTATTAATGTTCAGATCTTGATTTACAGACACAATAGTGAAATAAAAACCCCAGGATCATGTAGAGGGTTAATACGAACATTTAAGACCAAAATGAGTCTGAAGCAGCAGAGACAGAGAGAGGAGACGATGGAGCAGGAAGTGCGCACATGATCACTTCCTGTTTGGAACGTTGTAGCTAGCAGGTTAGCTATGTCCATTTATATAAATCAGGGGTCTCAAACTCAAATGATCTGGGGGCCACAGGAGGCGGAGTCTGGGTGAGTCTGGGCCGTGTTCCACAAAAAAAAAGCTTTGTTAAAATCTTCTCAAACGTCATCTCTGTTTTCGACATGAGGAAATACGCCAGTTCTTGTGGATTTTATGGATTGACATCGTTATTTGTTGAATCTTTTGTGACGGGCGTACACACAGCGGAAGTGACACGTGTTTTTTGGGGGTTTACCGATTCTACACACAACACGGTAAAGCCTCACTAACATTAAACTTTCATATTGTTCTGCAGGCCACAAAATATGGTCACGCGGGCCACAATTGGCCCCTGAGCCGCAAGTTTGAGACTCCTGATATAAACAGTCTGTGGATGATTTTGTGGAAGAGCAGCTGTATTTTGTGTTTGTTTTTATATATTTTTTTATATATATATTTGTTTGAGCGAGTGAATCGTTCTCATCTTAACGTGACGACTTGGAAATAGTCCTTGGAGTGAGATTTGTTTCTTGTCAGCGTTTCAACCTCTTTAACTTTCTTCTGTCAAACTCGGCAAAATCCACATAAATGAGATTAGTGAAAGTTGTAATCCCTGAACATGTGAGAACAGTGAGCACAGAGTCTGACGCTCAAACAGTCACAGGTCCAGAGTGAATCAGCTCCGTGTCAAACTCCGGCCTCCTCTGCACTTGGTCTAATTTAAGCCTCGCTCCAGTCACGCTCTCCTCCTCTGTCCTCTGTCCTCCTCTGTCCTCTCACCTCCTGTGTCCTCTCTCCTCTGTCCTCTCTCCTCCTCTGTCCTCTCTCCTCCTCTGTCCTCTCACCTCTGTCCTCTCTCCTCCTCTGTCCTCTCTCCTCCTCTGTCCTCTCACCTCTGTCCTCTCTCCTCCTCTGTCCTCTCTCCTCTGTCCTCTCTCCTCTGTCCTCTCTCCTCTGTCCTCTCTCCTCCTCTGTCCTCTCCTCCTCTGTCCTCTCTCCTCCTCTGTCCTCTCTCCTATGTCCTCTCTCCTCCTCTGTCCTCTCTCCTCCTCTGTCCTCTCTCCTCCTCTGTCCTCTCTCCTCTGTCCTCTCTCCTCTGTCCTCTCTCCTCCTCTGTCCTCTCTCCTCTGTCCTCTCTCCTCCTCTGTCCTCTCTCCTCTGTCCTCTCTCCTCCTCTGTCCTGTCTCCTCCTCTGTCCTCTCTCCTCTGTCCTCTCTCCTCTGTCCTCTCTCCTCCTCTGTCCTCTCTCCTCTGTCCTCTCTCCTCCTCTGTCCTCTCTCCTCCTCTGTCCTCTCTCCTCTGTCCTCTCTCCTCCTCTGTCCTCTCTCCTCTGTCCTCTCTCCTCCTCTGTCCTCTCTCCTCTGTCCTCTCTCCTCCTCTGTCCTCTCTCCTCCTCTGTCCTCTCTCCTCTCTCCTCTGTCCTCTCTCCTCTCTCCTCTGTCCTCTCTCCTCTGTCCTCTCTCCTCCTCTGTCCTCTCTCCTCTGTCCTCTCTCCTCCTCTGTCCTCTCTCCTCCTCTGTCCTCTCTCCTCTGTCCTCTCTCCTCCTCTGTCCTCTCTCCTCTGTCCTCTCTCCTCTGTCCTCTCTCCTCCTCTGTCCTCTCTCCTCCTCTGACCTCTCTCCTCTGTCCTCTCTCCTCCTCTGTCCTCTCTCCTCCTCTGTCCTGTCTCCTCCTCTGTCCTCTCTCCTCTGTCCTCTCTCCTCCTCTGTCCTCTCTCCTCTGTCCTCTCTCCTCCTCTGTCCTCTCTCCTCTGTCCTCTCTCCTCCTCTGTCCTGTCTCCTCCTCTGTCCTCTCTCCTCTGTCCTCTCTCCTCTGTCCTCTCTCCTCTGTCCTCTCTCCTCCTCTGTCCTCTCTCCTCCTCTGTCCTCTCTCCTCCTCTGTCCTCTCTGCTCTGTCCTCTCTCCTCTGTCCTCTCTCCTCCTCTGTCCTCTCTCCTCCTCTGTCCTCTCTCCTCTGTCCTCTCTCCTCCTCTGTCCTCTCTCCTCTGTCCTCTCTCCTCCTCTGTCCTCTCTCCTCCTCTGTCCTCTCTCCTCCTCTGTCCTCTCTCCTCTGTCCTCTCTCCTCCTCTGTCCTCTCTCCTCTGTCCTCTCTCCTCCTCTGTCCTCTCTCCTCCTCTGTCCTCTCTCCTCTGTCCTCTCTCCTCCTCTGTCCTCTCTCCTCTGTCCTCTCTCCTCCTCTGTCCTCTCTCCTCCTCTGTCCTCTCTCCTCTGTCCTCTCTCCTCCTCTGTCCTCTCTCCTCCTCTGACCTCTCTCCTCTCTCCTCCTCTGTCCTCTCTCCTCCTCTGTCCTGTCTCCTCCTCTGTCCTCTCTCCTCTGTCCTCTCTCCTCCTCTGTCCTCTGTCCTCCTCTGTCCTCTCTCCTCCTCTCCTCCTCTGTCCTCTCTCCTCCTCTGTCCTCTCTCCTCCTCTGTCCTCTCTCCTCTGTCCTCTCTCCTCTGTCCTCTCTCCTCTGTCCTCTCTCCTCCTCTGTCCTGTCTCCTCTGTCCTCTCTCCTCTGTCCTCTCTCCTCCTCTGTCCTCTCTCCTCTGTCCTCTCTCCTCCTCTGTCCTCTCTCCTCTGTCCTCTCTCCTCTGTCCTCTCTCCTCCTCTGTCCTCTCTCCTCTGTCCTCTCTCCTCCTCTGTCCTCTCTCCTCTCTCCTCCTCTGTCCTCTGTCCTCTCTCCTCCTCTGTCCTCTCTCCTCTGTCCTCTCTCCTCCTCTGTCCTCTCTCCTCCTCTCTCCTCCTCTGTCCTCTCTCCTCTGTCCTCTCTCCTCCTCTCTCCTTCTCTCCTCGCTCCCTCTCTCCTCCTCTGTCCTCTCTCCTCTGTCCTCTCTCCTCCTCTGTCCTCTCTCCTCCTCTGTCCTCTCTCCTCCTCTGTCCTCTCTCCTCTGTCCTCTCTCCTCCTCTGTCCTCTCTCCTCCCTCTGTCCTCTCTCCTCCTCTGTCCTCTCTCCTCCTCTGTCCTCTCTCCTCCTCTGTCCTCTCTCCTCCTCTCTCCTCCTCTGTCCTCTCTCCTCCTCTGTCCTCTCTCCTCCTCTGTCCTCTCTCCTCCTCTGTCCTCTCTCCTCTCTCCTCCTCTGTTCTCTCTCCTCCTCTGTCCTCTCTCCTCCTCTGACCTCTCTCCTCCTCTGTCCTCTCTCCTCTGTCCTCTCTCCTCCTCTGTCCTCTCTCCTCTCTCCTCCTCTGTCCTCTCTCCTCTCTCCTCCTCTGTTCTCTCTCCTCCTCTGTCCTCTGTCCTCTCTCCTCCTCTGACCTCTCTCCTCCTCTGTCCTCTCTCCTCTGTCCTCTCTCCTCCTCTGTCCTCTCTCCTCCTCTCCTCCTCTGTCCTCTCTCCTCTGTCCTCTCTCCTCCTCTGTCCTCTCTCCTCTGTCCTCTCTCCTCCTCTGTCCTCTCTCCTCCTCTGTCCTCTCTCCTCTCTCCTCCTCTGTCCTCTCTCCTCTCTCCTCCTCTGTTCTCTCTCCTCCTCTGTCCTCTGTCCTCTCTCCTCCTCTGACCTCTCTCCTCCTCTGTCCTCTCTCCTCTGTCCTCTCTCCTCCTCTGTCCTCTCTCCTCCTCTCCTCCTCTGTCCTCTCTCCTCTGTCCTCTCTCCTCCTCTGACCTCTCTCCTCCTCTGTCCTCTCTCCTCTGTCCTCTCTCCTCCTCTGTCCTCTCTCCTCCTCTCCTCCTCTGTCCTCTCTCCTCCTCTGTCCTCTCTCCTCTGTCCTCTCTCCTCCTCTGTCCTCTCTCCTCTGTCCTCTCTCCTCTGTCCTCTCTCCTCCTCTGTCCTCTCTCCTCTGTCCTCTCTCCTCCTCTGTCCTCTCTCCTCCTCTCCTCCTCTGTCCTCTGTCCTCTCTCCTCCTCTGTCCTCTCTCCTCTGTCCTCTCTCCTCCTCTGTCCTCTCTCCTCCTCTCTCCTCCTCTGTCCTCTCTCCTCTGTCCTCTCTCCTCCTCTGTCCTCTCTCCTCCTCTCTCCTCCTCTGTCCTCTCTCCTCTGTCCTCTCTCCTCCTCTGTCCTCTCTCCTCCTCTGTCCTCTCTCCTCCTCTGTCCTCTCTCCTCTGTCCTCTCTCCTCCTCTGTCCTCTCTCCTCCTCTGTCCTCTCTCCTCCTCTGTCCTCTCTCCTCCTCTGTCCTCTCTCCTCCTCTGTCCTCTCTCCTCCTCTCTCCTCCTCTGTCCTCTCTCCTCCTCTGTCCTCTCTCCTCCTCTGTCCTCTCTCCTCCTCTGTCCTCTCTCCTCTCTCCTCCTCTGTTCTCTCTCCTCCTCTGTCCTCTCTCCTCCTCTGACCTCTCTCCTCCTCTGTCCTCTCTCCTCTGTCCTCTCTCCTCCTCTGTCCTCTCTCCTCCTCTGTCCTCTCTCCTCTCTCCTCCTCTGTCCTCTCTCCTCTCTCCTCCTCTGTTCTCTCTCCTCCTCTGTCCTCTGTCCTCTCTCCTCCTCTGACCTCTCTCCTCCTCTGTCCTCTCTCCTCTGTCCTCTCTCCTCCTCTGTCCTCTCTCCTCCTCTCCTCCTCTGTCCTCTCTCCTCTGTCCTCTCTCCTCCTCTGTCCTCTCTCCTCTGTCCTCTCTCCTCCTCTGTCCTCTCTCCTCCTCTGTCCTCTCTCCTCTCTCCTCCTCTGTCCTCTCTCCTCTCTCCTCCTCTGTTCTCTCTCCTCCTCTGTCCTCTGTCCTCTCTCCTCCTCTGACCTCTCTCCTCCTCTGTCCTCTCTCCTCTGTCCTCTCTCCTCCTCTGTCCTCTCTCCTCCTCTCCTCCTCTGTCCTCTCTCCTCTGTCCTCTCTCCTCCTCTGACCTCTCTCCTCCTCTGTCCTCTCTCCTCTGTCCTCTCTCCTCCTCTGTCCTCTCTCCTCCTCTCCTCCTCTGTCCTCTCTCCTCCTCTGTCCTCTCTCCTCTGTCCTCTCTCCTCCTCTGTCCTCTCTCCTCCTCTGTCCTCTCTCCTCCTGTGTCCTCTCTCCTCTGTCCTCTCTCCTCCTCTGTCCTCTCTCCTCTGTTCTCTCTCCTCCTCTGTCCTCTCTCCTCTCTCCTCCTCTGTCCTCTCTCCTCTGTTCTCTCTCCTCTGTCCTCTCTCCTCTGTCCTCTCTCCTCCTCTGTCCTCTCCTCCTCTGTTCTCTCTCCTTCTCTGTCCTCTCTCCTCCTCTGTCCTCTCTCCTGTGTCCTCTCTCCTCTCTCCTCCTCTCTCCTCTGTCCTCTCTCCTCCTCTCTCCTCTCATCTCCTCTGTCCTCTCTCCTCCTCATCTCTCACTCACTGCCTCCAGACCGCACATTTTAACGCCGTCGCTCTGAGATACTCCACACGTGAGGAGAGCGTGGGGGACGATGACGACTTCAGTCACGTCACGGCGTTTTGATTCTATAAACAGGAGGTTTAAGTCTGAACTCGTCAAGAGCTGAGCTGAGTCTGGACAGGACTCGGACGGGAGAGCGCGGGAAAACCTGGTGCCACAGGGGGCGCCAGAGAGAGAGACATTTCACAGTTGTGTTATTTTAACCACATCATATAAAAATAACATCATTCCAGTCACAGCAGATACTTTTGGACTTTTGTTTGTAATTTTGAAGTTTTCATTAAATCCAAATCACTTTTATTTTCTCCTAAAATGTTCACGATTCTCCTTTAATGAATCTTAAAGCATCAACATGTCACATTTTAGCCACACAATTAAAAACGTGAGTGTTATTATTGTAAACAAACTCACAGACCTGATCTGTAACTGCTGGATGTTCCACAGTATAAGCACACCGTCTGCTGTAAATGTCCTAAAGTTTGGTTGATGTTTCTCCATGGAGACCAGCAGAAGTGTCCGTCAGTGCGGCTTTAAGTTCATTCACGTTTAATCGTTTCTAAGTCAGATGTTTGTGTTTTATTTTATTTTCATAGTTTAAATCTCCGTGGGGCTTATGTAACCTGCTCTGGTCGGCCGTGCGCCGGTCGTTTCTTGAGGAGGAGTGCGGCGGCGGCGCTCGTATGAGGCACGGCGCAGGTCTTCTCGGGGGTCCGCGGGAGTGGGCGCGCTCTCATTGTTTGGTAACAGGGGGCGCTGTGGGCGGGGCACAGACTGACTCATCCATGAGCTCAGGATGGAGTGGGAGGGAGTTTGAGTTTCCACAGACTTCACCGGAGTCAGAGCTGAGAAGAAAACATGATTTAAACTGGACAAATGGATTTAGTTTAGTTTGGTTTGGACGAGAAGAAGAGAGAGAAAAGGAGAAAAAGAGAGAAGAAGAGAGAGAAAAGGAGAAAGAGAGAAGAAGAGAGAGAAAAGGAGAAAGAGAGAAGAAGAGAGAGAAAAGGAGAAAGAGAGAAGAAGAGAGAGAAAAGGAGAAAGAGAGAAAAGGAGAAGAGGAGAAGAAGAGAGAAAAGGAGAAAGAGAGAAGAGAGAGAAAAGGAGAAAGAGAGAAGGAGAGAGAGAAAAGGAGAAGGAGAGAGAGAAAAGGAGAAAGAGAGAAGAAGAGAGAAAAGGAGAAGAAGAGAGAAGAAGAGAGAGAAAAGGAGAAAGAGAGAAGACAGAAAAGGAGAAAGAGAGAAGAAGAGAGAGAAAAGGAGAAGAGGAGAAGAAGAGAGAGAAAAGGAGAAAGAGAGAAGAGAGAGAAAAGGAGAAAGAAAAGAAGAGAGAGAAAAGGAGAAAGAGAGAAGAGAGAGAAAAGGAGAAAGAGAGAAGAGAGAGAAAAGGAGAAAGAGAGAAGAAGAGAGAGAAAAGGAGAAAGAGAGAAAAGGGGAGAGAAAAGGAGAAAGAGAGAAGATGAGAGGGGTTGGTTTTCCCTCTCTCCTTTTCTCTTTTTTCACAGATGTGTTTCTCAAGATTCATAAGAGCGTCCGTTTTGAGTTAATTTAATCGTAAAGTTTGAATTTTTGCATATGGATCGATAAAGTTTAAGTCAATTTACACAAGGATTTGGCTAAAACTGGATATAAAAGTCTGTTCCACCTTGTGATGTCATCATGTGGTGATACAGGAAGTGCTCCACTGTGTTTTTAAACTCCACACACCTTCATTTATAGAATCATTTGGATCATTTCAGTCCTGGAGTTGTCTCTTATCTCCACTGAACTAAAGGTAAATGTTAATGTGAAAACTAGACATCACAAGGTGGAACAGAGCGTTTTGATCTTTGTAGATGTTACAGATTAATAATAAAGTGACTCAAACATGTGTGAATGAAACAAAACACAACTCCAGGTCTGTTTTTGATGCGGTAACAACATTATAACACGACGTAAGAGTCACTTTTGTGTAATATCAAACCTTTAATATTGAACAAATCAAGTGTTTTATGTTGAAATAAGTTACAGCCTGAATCCATCTGACATCATCTGAACTAAATGTATGTTCTGTAGAATGATCTATTTCTCTTTAAATCAGACGCATTCAGCAAAATCAGCAGTTCAGAGATTTTATCCATGTTCTAGTCGTTTCTTCTCGTTGTTTTTGGACTGATTCATGTTTGAGTTTAATCTTTAATTCACTATTTTCAAGACGCCATTTTGCCGATAAATCTGCATTTTCACCTCCACCTGTAACACGCCCACTGTGACACGCCCACTGTGACACGCCCACTGTGACACGCCCACTGTGACGTACACACCCACTGTCATCTCCTCTCTCCTTTTCTCTCGTCTCCTCTCTCGTTTCCTTTCTCATCTCCTTTCCTCCCCTCTCTCGTCTCTCTCCTTTCCTTTCTTCTTTCCTATCTTGTCTCCTCTCTCGTCTCTTTTCCTCTCTCGTTTCCTCTTTCCTTTCCTCTCTCGTCTCCTTTCCTCTCTCGTTTCCTC
Source organism: Periophthalmus magnuspinnatus (assembly GCF_009829125.3). Lineage (NCBI taxonomy): Eukaryota > Metazoa > Chordata > Actinopteri > Gobiiformes > Gobiidae > Periophthalmus > Periophthalmus magnuspinnatus. The sequence goes on along the minus strand of NC_047141.1, from coordinate 33,276,031 downwards.
TTTCCTTTCCTCTCTCGTCTCCTTTCCTCTCTCGTTTCCTCTTTCCTTTCCTCTCTCGTTTCCTCTTTCCTCTCCTCTCTCATCTCCTCTCTCGTTTCCTCCCATTTCTTCTCCTCGTCTCCTCTCTCATGACTGTGACGTACACGCCCACTGTGCCACGCCCACTGTGCCACGCCCACTGCGCCACGCCCACTGTGACGTACTTCTTCCTTCTCCAGTTTTATTTTCTTAATCGTTGATACTCGTAGATTCTGCAGCGTCGCGTCGTCATTTTGGTCCAAATCTAAAAAACGCTCTGCTCTAGTGTGACGTGCCTCTGTCCATAGGGGGCGCCACAGCGACACGACTCTTTATCGTCATGACGTTTACGGCGACGTCAGCTCCTATTGGACACCACAGTTTTTGAACTTGAACTCAGCTTGAACTGTTTCTTTTATTTTGTTGTTTTAGATGAATTTTGTGATTTAAATGTGTAAATTATCACAGAGATGAGAACCATAGAGACACAAGCACAGCAGGTCTGATTTAAAACTGCTCGTAAAAATAGATATACTTTTTTGTTTTCATTTGAATCCGGTTCCTCGGAGGGACGGCGACAGAGGGACCATGTCATTTGGTCTGGATTTTAAAAACAAACTCTCAAATCTCCTCTGTCCAAACCAAACAATCACTGACTGTAGCTGCTCCAAAACTCATTTCGAAACTTCACCACGAGAAAAGAATCAGACGATGGAGACGTGCTGCAGGTCTGAGACTTTATATTCAGTCTAATCTACTTCAGATCCACTTCCTCCAGGTTCGACGCTTCACCGACCCTCATTTCAGACGGAAAATGTCACAACAGCGGCTTTAAAAACACGACCTTCTCCAGTTTGTAGACGGTTCACTGGACAGTTTGCAGCTGGACGGTGTAGTTCCTCTTTTGTCCAGTAGGGTCTGATGTTCGTCAGGTTTTCGGTGTTGGACAGGACGGACTCACCATCGTTTAAATCCCCGTGTCTCAAATCACGACTGTCAAACCCAAAACTGCTTCTGGACGGAGCGGAAACGTCTTGATTTTTGAGGGATGACGGTGGCTCAGTCGGTAGAGCATTTGTCCCGAGGTTGGTGGTTCGAATCCCGCTCTTGTGCGATTCCGGCTCGGTCAGATGATGCTGTCGTTGTGTCATTGGGCACACACATTTATACACTGGTGTATAAATGTGTGTCACTGGACATTTCTCCAGTGGTGGACTCTCTAGTCTGTTATTTAAGTAAAAGTACAGAGCAAAAAAATACTCAAGTAAAAGTATCACATTGAATAATCTACTTAAGTAAAAGTACCCGTTTAAAAATATACTTTTCTTTTTGTTTTGAACGTGATAAAAAAAAAAAAAAAACTCAGACATTTCAGCAGGTCTCAAACAATAAGAAAAATACTTTTGCTTTTCCGGGTCAAAAATGTAGTGGAGTAGAAAGTACAGATACTGCTCCCAAATGTACTCAAGTAAAAGTAAAAAGTACACGCTGTAAAATAAAGCACAGACACCTTTTTTAATTTAAATTTACGTACAGTACTTGCATTTGTGTAACGGATTTGATCATAAATCATTTTCTCAAGGGTCAAATCTCTTTAAAACAAAAATACCCTGTGCCCAAACCTGTACTAAAGTGAAACTACTACAGAGTACCACAGAGTACTCCAGAGTACTCCAGAGTACCACAGAGTATCACAGAGTATCACAGAGTACTCCAGAGTGCTGATGTGTGATCCAGTCCTGGTGCAGATACAGGCCTCCTGCTAAAGAACACTCTGGACTCGAGTGCGGGACGGGGCCTGAGGGATTTAATGTTCCTCTGATTATATTATGGAAACTGTCGGATGCAGCGTTTTCAGATCCCGACCTGCTCAAAGGACTAAAGGACTAAAGGTCACCGTGTCGTCTATAACGCTCACATTCTGACCGCACGTTTAAGGGATAACGCCGGACTTATTCACATTTTAGCCCCTGTCAGCAAATCCTCGTCAAGCAGAACTGAGCTCGTCAACTTAGGCCTAATGCTCCGTAAGTAACCGCAGAGGAGACGCGAGGGTCGGCGGAATTAGCTTAAACTACAAAACGCCAATCTGTTAAGTTGATTAGACGGGGCTGATATTACGCCGTGTGTTTGTGGATCGATGCAAAGACCTTGAGGACGCCGGGGTCAGTTAACGATGCAAAAGCTGGAGCCTTTTTGTTCTTATAATTTCATAATAAATGGACACATGAAAAATAAATAAACTAATGAAGAGTTTAAAAGTAAAACTGCACAGCTCCATTTTGTTTTTCTATTTGTGACTATCTTCTACAGATATTAACCACGATTATTCTGCCTCCAGTGTTTGAGAACTAACTTTACAGATAGAACAGTTTCTCCAGTAAACACCATGAACCTCTCACAGTTTTGGACATTTATGAAGATATCTGCACGTTACAATCATGTTTTTATTTTCCTGTGCACAAATTCTATGCAGAGCTACTCAAAACAACATATAGTAGATTATTATAATATAATATATGCACAACATCAGCTTAAACGTAGCTACAACTAAAAGTAAATGTGTGTAAAACTGTTGATTAGCATCATGCTAACATGAATGGAAAATCCCATAGACATGCTAGTGCTATTAGCGTCTTCTATTTTAGTGAGAATATTCACTGTAAATCAACTTAAAGTGCCTCAAATGAGTTTGTAGAGTGAGCTAACAGGTTATAACGCTACATTACTTAAAGACAGATGTTTGCATGGGGTCAAATGACGGTTTACAGGGATTAAACGCAGAGAAAAATGACTGAACTGTTGAAAGTCTGTAACAATATGGCAGCTACGGTGGCTCTGAATAGACAAAAAAGATGAACTCAAAACAGAAATATCTTTCTCCACTGGGGCAGAACAATGACAGTGTTGTAAAATGAGTTTTATCGAGAAGGGATGGAGTTATATTTGAACAATGATAAAAAAAACATTTGGCTTTTGAAAATATGACCAGGGGCGTCGGACTGTGGGGGTAAAGGTGATGTTTACACGGGGCCCAGTGTAAGGAGGGGGCCCCTGAATCTGACTGTAGGAAGAGTAAACTACAGCCTCTGAGTTTTACAAATCAACTCCACATTCCCCTGTGATGCAGGATCATTATGATTTCATGAGGTAAAATATAAAATCCTCATAGTCAGTATCTCAAAACATCCGGGCCAGTGTAAAATTGTTTAAGATTAATCGTTTATTCTAATAATTATTTGTTATATCTGGGGAGGGTGTGTTCGACCATTCGCTTCTTCTCCCTGGTATTTAACACGAGCTAAACAGGATGTCTTTTATTTATTTATTTATTTATTTTTTTTTCTCCTGTGTATTGTGTGAACTGTTCCTGAATATTTGATTTTTTTTTTCATTTTTCTTTTGTTTTATTTCCTCAGCTGTTTTTTTTTAAATGTGCTACAGAAATACATTTAAATTGAATTCAAACTATTTGCTTTTTGATTCGTTTTAGTGTTTAGCAGCAGTGCTAATCTCATCATTCTGAAGCAGGTCAGGAGTATTTAACCTGTGGAGTAACTTTTGTGCACCTTGTGATGTCATCAAGTGGTAGTAGCTCAGTGGTGTGTGGTTACCTTTTACTTTCAGTTCAGTAGAGATCGGAAATTCCAGGTCTGAAATTAGTCCAGATGATTCTAGTGAAGATGTGTGGAGTTTAAAAACACAGCGGAGCACTTCCTGTATCACCACATGATGACATCACAAGGTGGAACAGAGTGTTTTCAGTTTGAGAGAAGAACTCAGCCTAAATCTGCAGGTTTATTTGTGTTAAACATGAGAGAATGAAACAAAACACAAGTCCAGGTCTGTGTGTGACGAGGAAACAACAAAGAACATATGAGAAAACAAAGTAACACGTCCCTTTAATGTAACACGTCCCTTTAATGTACCACGTCCCTTTAAAAACACGTCTCCATATTTTATTTTCTCCGTGTTCGTCGTTAAAAGCCGCTCTTACTTGGCTCTGCTCGTGGGAGCTGTGAGGCTGAGTGCAAGACAAATGGAGCAATAATTGTTGTTTATTCTGCCTTACATTTGTTAGTAAAATGGAGAGCGGTGTCAGAAATGTCTTTTAATCTTTTACCGTCAAATCCCCAGAGTCCATTTTTAAAATACTCCACGATAAAAACAACAAAAGTCCCCGTGCATTAGCGCTAACGCCGTCTTTCTGCTGACTTCTTTCCTCTATACAGTTCCGCGGCGTGTATTTTAGCTGCCACTTCTGTCGACGGCTAACTGTTTACTTGTCACGCTCGTGCGGAGACGGCTCGCTCGGCGCCGTACTGTAGCCCGCTGGTGTGATGCGGCGCTGCTAAAATCACCGCGTATTAGCTGTGAGTGAGATTTCAAAATAATCCCCAACACGTCGACTGGCGCTTTGCAGCTAAACGATGACGCATCAGGCCACGGTTTAGCACTTGTTAATCTTTGAGCCGCGTGGAAGTCTTTTTAAATGTTTTTTCCTTTTTCTTGGGAGTGCTGCGCTGGAGCGGGGTGTATTACTTCCACATTATAATCATTTTAGTGATGAGACACTTCGCAGCTGCTGTCGGGAGCTCGACTTCTTGCAGGTGCCAAATTTTGAAGTATTCCAAAGTTCACCTGGGCCGGCCTCTCGGAGTCTGAAATTTCATCTGGTGAATTGAATGGAGTTGGGTGATGTGCAGGAGCAGCTGTCGGGTTTAGACGGACGCAACAGTTAAAGTGGATCATGTGAGCGGACGCCAAGAGGCTCGTCCAGGCCGATTACTTCAAAAAGCGACGGCTAATCCTGTCGTTGAGGCCTCCGTGCGTCTTCTTAAATGCATCTTATTCTTGCATTCGTTTGGCTGTTCGTATCACAAACGTAACACTGGTGCAGAGTCATGTCTGTCAGAAAAAGTGTGATTTTTGAGAAAAGTTCAGCCGTTTGTGTTAAATCTGGCTCTGTTTTTCTTGTTTATGTTCATAAAAATTATTGAAAGACTCATTTTTAATAAGAAAACATTACATTAATATGGAAACTTTGCCAGTATATGGAAAAAAATGAACCTTTTGTCCCTTAGAGATGCATTTTTTTGGTTGGTATTGACACTGATTACAGGGTCAAAGATCTGGAGACGATCATCATAAAATAGACGATAAACGAGAATATTCAAACTAATTGATTGACCAAAAAACATTCAAAATTTACAATATTGTTAAAAACCATAAGATGCCAAAGGTAAAGAGCAGAAGAACATGTTTGTGTCTTTAATGAGTCACATGTTCTTCCCTCTTCAGCTCAAATATTATGGCTGTGTAGAAAAAGAAATGACACAATATCGTCCAAATGCAAAGAAAAAGTCACACCATGAAGATGTTTGGTTCCAGGTTGTAGCAAAAATACTAATTTCCAGCTGTCACCCCTGGACAGGCTGATGTTAAATAAGAACAGTTTGGTGTAGATGATGAAAAACACTGTAAACATGTGGTACACACGTCTAATAAAACACATCTCTGTCTAAACAACTGACAGGACGAACCAAAGAGACACAAGTTTAACAATGTTTGACAGTTTTAAATGTGAAAATGAAGGTCGATCGATCAGAGAGTTGAGAGCAGGGGGGTTTACTGTGGTCCAGGAGTAGATCATGAGCAGTGGGGTCTGAAGAGGTGAGATTCGTATCGGTCGTGGAGAGCTGGGTCGGAGACAGAGGAGCTGAGTTCAGGGAGCCGGAGCTGAGGAGGAACAAAAACATCCAACTTAGAAAGAGTCACATGATCTGGGCCAAGCAGAGCTGTACCACAGTGGACACTCAGACAATCTGACCCCGAGTGTCTGGTCCTGGCTCCTTTTGTTCTCCAGGTGCAGCTCCATTAGTGATGAGTTTCAGGTGTGTGTGGGAGGAGCCTGAGTCTCCGCCCAACTCCAGACTCAGACACAGGAGGGAGGGGGAACAGTTTAAAAGGGCAGGGCAGACTGGGATGTTGACAATCTAACCCCTCAGATACGACATTTCTAAAAACATTCAGCTCACACACACACACAAACGCACAAATGCACACACACACAACCATACCAATTTATTCACAGACACAGTCACTCACTTTCACATATACAAACTCTCTTTCTTTCACTAAGAGACTGATTTTAATGCTTTGTAAAGCACTTTGTGTTACTTTTTTTTTTGTATGAAAAGTGCTCTATAAATAAAGTTTGATTTGATTTGATTTGATAATCAGTGCAAACTCACTTTGACATGAGACATTTCTTTGTCACATGTGCAAACTTTTGAAAACTTGTGTCTGTTATGATCTCGTTTGGCTTTAACTCTTCACTGACTCATGACAATGACAGAGAAATGGTCAATATGATGATAGTCCTGCCTATTGGCTCCTGTGGCTCCTGTGGCTCCTGTGGCTCCTGTGGCTCCTGTGGCTCCTGTGGCTCTTTTCTTTGTGGACATCAGTTAAAGATTCCAGTTCATGGCAGCAGCTGTTTAGGTCCAATCCCACTGCTTGTTGTCGTCGTTGTTGTTGTTGTTGTTGCCGTTGTCGTTGTTGTTGTTGTTGTTGTTGTTGTTGTCGTTGTTGTTGTTGTCGTTGTTGTTTGCCTGAAGAAAAATGATCTGTCCTGACTTGTCATGGACCTTAGGGAAAAGTGCAAACATTGAATTTAAAATAAATGTATTTATCTGTGTAAACTGAAGTGTCTGGATCTTCACTGTGTAAATATAATGTGCCCTGAGCCTCCTCCATGAGACATTTAAACTAAACAAATGCACTTGAAGTATCTGACACTTGAAATGTGGAAAAATTACTTCATTTTGTTACTTACTGTAAAAAAGTACTCAAGTCAAAGTATCCTGTACCTGTTTAAATATGTACTTAAAGGGTAAAAAGTAAAAGTATTTCTCACAGATTTTGAGTTGTAAAAATTTAAATTAATAAATTTGGTGATTTTGATAAAGATTTGAGCTGAATTTTGTTTGAATCGATCATTTTTTTGTTCTGTTTTTATTTGTTTTTTGGTTGAAAGTAAAGATACTTCTCTCAAATTTACTCAAGTAAAAGTAAAACGCATCCTCTGTAAAATCCAATCCAAGTTTATTTCTAATGCACTTAAAAAAACACAACATTTTAAAAACACAGATAAATGACAGACAGACAAATAAATAACTACAAACTGTAAAAGTCAACACATCAATGAAAAGCTAAAGAGAGAAAGTGCGTTTGAAGAACTGATTTAAAAGTAGAAAGTGACTCAGCCTGTACGTAAAATGTATGTAAGTAAAGTACAAATAACTAAAATGTTTACATAAATACAGCACTTTATTACTTTTACTTTGTCACGCTCCACCCTGCAGACTTGTTAACACCTCATTAAATAGTTTTTGGACAAATTTCCGCGTCGCTTTGTTTTCTAATGTTTATAAAATGGGCAGATGGAGATTTGGAGGCGTCTTGGTTCCCAGCTGCAGCAGTAAAACATAATGGACGTGCACTTGACACCGTGACAACACAAAGTGACATTCTTTGTTCCCTGATTTTACGATCGCTCTCCGAATCCGAGTTGTCGCAGATTTACGGCTCTGTCCCATTGGAAAAGCGCTCCATGTGTGCGCACTGTAATGACTTTGTGACAACCGGAGGAGACACTGGCAACACTCCAATTTAATTATTGGCTCCGAGTTAAACTTTCTTCTACTTTTGTCGCTAAATTAACCTGCTTCACAATGTGGACTTTTCCGGATGGTTCTAAACGCTGTGGACCCTCATCTGGGGAGATTTCCAGATGGTGTTGAAGATATTTTCGTGACATTCCATTTTCTCTTCCAAGGAGGATGTTATTCTGCAAATTTCACAGCATTAAAACTGGGACAAAATCTGTGTGAGCTGGAAAATCAGTTCATAGAAAATAGCAAAGTGTGTTTTATTAATGTACGTCATAACTGGTTCATTTAATAAGCTCCGCCCACCAACCTCACTGTGAGCGTCACTACTTCCTGTCCAGTTTTATCTCAATGAGGTTTTTCCCGAGTCACACTAAAGTCACCTCCAGTCTCTCTCTCTAAAACCTTCAACTCAGGAGAGAAATCTAGAGGTAAAAATGGACTCAGACTTGAACTTTAACAGACACATCAAATCAGTAACATCTGCAGCTTTTTACATCTAAAAACATCAAAAATCAAAAATATACTGTCAAAACCAGAGAGAGACTTATCCATGTAAATGTGTCTGTGGGGTGCCCCAGGGGTCAATCCTGGGACCCCTGTTGTTCAGTCTCTACATGCTGCTGTTAGTCCAGTTAACTCTGCAGACGAGTCAGATCTATGTCTCACTGCAGCAGGTGAATATGGACCAGTGGATTCACTGCATCAACAGATCAGTGTGTGGAGGAAAAACAACTTTGTCCAGATAAACTCAGACAAGACTCAAGAGAAACAGAGAGAAAGTGTCAGTGTCACCTCCAGTCTCTCTCTCTAAAACCTTCAACTCAGGAGAGAAATCTAGAGGTAAAAATGGACTCAGACTTGAACTTTAACAGACGCAACAAATCAGTAACATCTGCAGCTTTTTACATCTAAAAACATGTGAAAAATCAAAGGTAAACTGTCAAAACCAGACTCAGAGAGACTTATCCTGCATTTGTGTCCAGTAGATTAGACGACTGTAACGTCCTGATCACTGGACTCTACAAACGAGCCTTAAGACAGAACAGAACATCGATTTTGTGTAATACAGCAGCTTTAACTCATCTTGGTGATTAATTAGAATGTTCTGAATGCATAAAACGACCGGGGAACGGCTTTGGATCATTGCAAACTGTTTCTGTTTTTCACGTTTTTAAGTCTAGTTTAGTTTAGTAACCACCAATTAATACCAAACTGATCAAATTAACGACTCGATAATCCACTTTTTAACACATCCGGAAACAATCGTAGTTCTTAATATCACTGTCGAAAGTTTGAAAGTCGGAGATGATAGAAAAGCCGGTCTTTGCCTGAGCTCCGGCGACACATCCCCAGCGCCCCTCCGCTTTTATAACTCTGTGAACATCAATATTTGAGCAGGGAATGCAGCGGTGGAGGTATGTTTGCCTTTGCCGCTATCTGCCCAGGACAGGCCTCCTCGTGCGGGGCTGGAGGAGAGGAGAGCCCCCCTGGGTGCTCAGTGGAGGTGTGTACAGTGAGCTGAGCCTGACCCGCCGCGATGGATATTTAATAAGTGTGTTAACCCAATGTACTGGTGGAGTTATGAATACGACCCGGCGCTGGACTTTCACCTTGAAGAGGCTGAGCGGGAGAAACAGACGCAGAGACGAGGGAATATCAGAGCTGAAATATCGGGCCGTCGTAACGAGAGCGAGGTTTCAGATGACATCACGGCGTTTTATAGACCAGTAATGTTTCAGACAGATGGAGGCGGCTAAAATTATACTGTTCAAACGCTGATGCTCATTTTTGTCGGGTCTCGTCAGTGATAAACGTGATGAACTTCGACATTTGGGACGTGGGATTTTGGAGCGTTCAAAGGCGAAGTTTAACGTAATTTAAAGGAAACGTGTCTGAAACTGTTTAACATTTTGTAGTTTGGATCTAAAGCGGAATGAGCTGCTCACTTCGCGTTGCCAGATCCTATCGTAACCCGCACTTCTTAAGCCTTTTATTGCGGACGCCGCCTCCTGTCGCTGCGGTCGCCTCTGCTTTTAAGTCACAGAGGTCACAGAGGTCACAGAGGTCACTTCCTGTCTCCACATTTTTTATTCCCAACTCTCTACCTGCTACCCAGATCCTGTGCAGTAGGACAAAATAAATGCACTCATCCCTTGGAATCTATTTATATCATTTTCTTTTGTTGAACTCTGGATCAAAACTCGGACATTACATCTTAAACTTTGACATAAACTCACAAAAACAACGGACATTGAACTATTGTATCTACCAACAACACAAATACCATCCACTGTATCACTGTCTGTCTTGGTTATTTATTATTTTTATACATTTTTGCTTTAAAATTTCAATATTGGTTATCGTGATCGTGTCGTAATCGTGTTTTACTTCCCGGTGTCACAGTCAAACCTGGAGCGTTACTGTGATTAAAACAAGTTTGTACTAAACCCAAAACTCCTCTCTGAGAAAAATGGTAAATGTTCACGTTTTTATAGAACAGATAATGTATAAAGTGGATCAGTGAGGTTGAGATGTGTCAGCTGTGCTCTGTTTGCATCTTAGTTGATTAATTTGTTTGTTTCTGTTTCATTGTTCATTTTCTAACTTTCTGTTTATTCAGATTAATTGTTGATTGATGATTCTGAGCTTTACAAAAATAAATTGCATTGAACTGAATTAATCATAAAGCATTCTGTTGTTCAGGAAGGACATATTAGCATGCTAGTTGTTATTAGCATCACCGTAACGTGGTGAACCCATCGCGGTGATAAATTAAGATGTTCTGAATGCATAAGGCGACTGAGGAAAGGCTTTGAACCAAACTGTTTTCAGCTTTTTAAGTCAGTAAAAATGTTAGAAACCATCAATTAAGACCATAACTGATCAAATTAATCAATCGATCGATGCTCAATAATACAAGAGTGAGTGTGCAAAGAAATGACATTGCAAGAAGTGGGATCTCGAGATTAATGAAGCTTCAGCGTAAGCAGAAACGGTCCATGGTCCAACACAAACATCTAAATGTGCCACAAGAGAACGAAGAATCACAGAACGGCTCTGTGGAGGTGATGGTTTTGGATCATGCAGGTGGAGATCGTTTGCATGAGGAGTCTGAAAGCTTCGAATCAAAACTGAGCCCTGAGCCCCGCCCCTGAGCCCCGCCCCTGAGCCCCGCCCCCTGAGCCCCGCCCCCTGAGCCCCGCCCCTGAGCCCCGCCCCCTGAGCTGATCCAGGAGTCTGTCTCTACATAGTTGTGAGCGTAAAACAATATTTGTAAGTGTAATGTTTTTTTGGGTTGTTTTTTTTTTGCCAGTGAACAAATCAACATTCAAACTTTCTGGAACAATTGTACCTGCATAAACTTGTCGCCATAGCAACCAAGTGTCATATACAAAAACAGTTACAATAACAACAAGAACAAGACAAAAACAAACAAATGGTGTGGACCCTGAGCTGAACACAACACATCAGATCATTACAATACAAAGAATACATTGATTTTTATTTTTACTCATCTATTTTTGTAGATTTTTTTCTTTCCCTGGGTTTCAGAATGATTACAGAATTTGGACTGTTGCCATAGCAACTCAATAATTCATTTTTATATGTTTCATGTATGACATCATCACATTCTAGTATCTGAAATCCACCAATCACAGAACTCTCGGTTGCTTAGCAACCAGGAAGGACATTTTCTCCTTCTCTGATTGGTCGGCTTCTTTGTGATGTCATGCTGAACTTTATGACATCACTGCTGCTTTGTATCAAAGAAAATGTACCAAGACCCAGTCGACACTGAAGAGGAGAGCACGATTCTAGAGGACAGTTCACTCAGCATCAGTTCAGCTTTTAATTCAGTGTTTGAATTTATCAAATATCAACAAACTCCAAAGGGTTTTCAAAAAACTTGAACTGGATCATTTAGAAATGGGAGACGAGAAAATGAACCATTTGATCAGTCAAGTCGTGGAGAAACAGAGCGACTTAAGCGACGCTTGTGACGTCTTTAAAAAGAACGTCGCTCTGAGACGAGAGATCCACGAGGCCAAAATGGAGGCTTGCAGCGAGAGAGAGAAATATATTTTACCCAAACTCGCAGTGGAAGCGGCGTTAGCAGAAAACAACGCCCTTAAAGAGGAGAAGGAGCAGCTCAAAAGAAATGAGCCCACGAAACAGCTCAAAAACTGGAAACAGCGCCACCTTGAGCTCGTAGCTGAACAGAGTCGTATTCTAGACGATGCCAAACATATAAATGACAAACTGTCGAGCATGACCCTGAAACTGGCTGCAGAGACGAATTTGAAAAGAAAAAGTGGAACGGTGGCAAAGCTGGAAGACGCCTTAATAAGAGAAAATGAGCAGTTAACGCGACATCTCGAGAAAATAATGAAACATCACGACGAGACCATGACAGCAGTGTCTGGATTTAGACCAAAACGCTCGGAAATACAGGAACTTCAACGTCAAAATTATAACATTCTGCGAGACATTGAAGATATGGACAACGAGATCATCCACCTGAAAGCCTTGACTGATGGTTGTAAGAAGTTAAAGGGGGGCACAGCAACGACGAACATTAAAAACAAGAGGCTGGTCGAGAAACAACAGGAACCTCATGACAAACTGAGAAAGATCGTCGATTCTCAGACAGATACAAATTATCTGAATTACTTGAAGACGGAGGCCTTGAGCTTGTATAACCAAATCCACGCATTGACTCTGGAGATTAAAGGCACAAGCTCAATGAGAACTCACTTGAAAACGGCACAAATTGAGAAAAAGTTGCTGATGCAAAGAAATGACATCGCAAAAAGAGGGATCTCCAGATTAATGAAGCTTCAGCGTAAGCAGAAACGGTCCATGGTCCAACACAAACATCTAAATGTGCCACAAGAGAACGAAGAATCACAGAACGGCTCTGTGGAGGTGATGGTTTTGGATCATGCAGGTGGAGATCGCACCTTAGAAGATATCGAACATTTCCACAAACAAATATCGATGATGACTCAGGAACTGGCTGAAGATGAGATCTGCAAAAAGAAATGTGCAGACTTAGAGATGATGAACAGCGTCCTGAAAAACAAAAACGAAGAGTGGAAGGAGCATCTCTGTAAAATAACTCAAGAATATGAAGAAAAAGTACGAGCTTTCAACTACAAACAAACTCTCTGGAATATAGAGCGACTAAAGAAATTAAATCACAAAATCCAGCAAGACATTGACAAAACCCAGAGCAGAATTATAAACAGCGTCGTCATATCTGATACTCAGAAGAGAATTGAGCAGGAATTATCAGCTGAGAGAGAGAAAAACAAGGAGCTGCTGCAGAAACAGGCAGACACTCATCGCCAACGGCTCATGCTCAGAGAGTCTGCGGAAAAGATACCGGTATTTACATATAACAAGGAAAACCGCGAAAAGGTCTGCAGTTTGTACAGAGACATTTATGAACTGCAGCGAGATATCGAAAAGGCTCGCCCCATAAAAGCCAATGTGAAGCTGAGAAAATGGATGGAGGAAAGAAATAATGACTTAAAGAAGGAGGTTTCAAGATTGAGGAACTTTAAGAAAGAACAGGAGAAGTTACTGCTCAAAAATCTAAATCAGGACCAGGAAAATGAAAATCTGCGACGAGAGAATGAGTTGAAACATGAAGTCTACACAGAGCTGTATTTCCAACTGTACAGAAACTTTACAACTGTAAAGAAGTGGAGATGTTTTTGAACGACGTCTCACAGAAAGAGAAGGGACGATTGGACTAAACCAAGACTAAACCGGGACTAAACCAGGACTAAGGACCAGGACTAAACCGGGACTTCCTTTTTCTTGGTCCTAAATAAGGTTTGACCTGTTGTCACGTCGCAGCTCGTTGGGGGCAGTGATGTAACAAAAGGAATTACTTACTTGATTTGCCATTTTTCCAAAATGGAAAAATGGTAAATTAAGTGAGTAATTCCCTGATCCCTGATCATTGAATTAAGTGATTTGGTGAACAGGGATGTTAAGACCTAGAGCCGTAACATCTGTCAACAGACCTAGAGCTATGTTAGCGTTTAACATAGAAGGTCCCAAAAGACAGAACTAAACCAGGTCTAAACCAGGTCTAAACCAGGTCTAAACCAGGTCTAAACCAGGTCTAAACCAGGACTAAACCAGGACTAAACCAGATTTGAACTTGAGTCTTTATCAAAATAAACATTTTAAAACTTTATTTACAGTCTCGATTTCACTTAAATGAAGCAGAACTCAGGTTTAACTGACAGAACACACAACTGTCTGAGTCATATCGTGAAAATAAAGTCTTTCTAACGATGAGCTTGACTGACACAGATTCTGCACTTTAACCTGTGTGAGGGCGGAGCCTAAGCATCAAACACCTGAGAAACGCCTGTTCTGTCTGGAAATGTCTCAAATATGAGGCATTTCTGGTTTAAATGAAGCTCGTCCCGACATCCCAGAGTCAAAACATTTGTTTACCTGTTGCTACGGTGACGGAGGCAGATGTACCTTCCAAGATTTTGGGCAATGCATACGGTTATAATTGTTCACTTACACTTGAACTTATCACGACTTAAACTAGGGGAAGTAAAAATTAAAGCCACAAGCGGCATCGAACGGCCCTCGCGGGCCGTGCTTCGCACTAGGCCGGCCCGGCTCTCCCTCCTGGAGGCGCTAAAGTGCCAGTTTTGTCTGCATTATTGTGGGTTTGGGCTGTACAAAGTCTACACACACTGGAAGGACTGATGCACAAAATGCAAAAACATGGGTTTTTGAGGCATTGCCATGGCAACACCATACTAAATACAAAGTTGGCCCCTGGACTTTTTTGATGGGGACGACCTGAAGAGTCACTGCACCTAATTTCACGTTCCTTAATGAAGCCACTAAGTTCTTATGAGACTTTGAAATGTACGAAAATGTGCACATTTTCCCATTAGGATAACATAGGGCCTTTCGCGCATCGCCGAAAAATTTTCAGCCCTCCATACAAATGTATTTGATATTCTGTAGGGGGCGCTATCGCACCAATTTTATTTCTTTCACAAACAGTAGAATTAGGCAAGAAAGTTTTACAACTGAAATGAATTTGAGCCAACTCGGACTTTGTGTGCGCAAAATTTGAAAATTTCAAAAATTTTGATGGAATTTTGCGGCTTCGCCGCACGGAAACCGTGACTTGTCTGGATGATGTACAGTGATTTTCATCAGTGAGTGCAGTGCACGGGCGCCCGTGCATGGGCACCCGTGCACTCACCGTTGCAGAAGCAATAGGCCGTACGCCCTGTAGGGGCTTGAGCCTAATAATGTTTAAGTGTCCACCATTTACTTTTGTCCCTGAACAGCTCGATCCAACTCACTTTACAGAACATTTAAATCATTTCCGGCTTATGTCTCTTATTTGATCCTGGATATTCTGTTTTAAGTCGTTTATCGTCTGAGGTTTATTCACAAACACCTTTTCTTTAAGATCAACCCACAGGAAGAAATCAGGACTAGTCAGGTCTGTGGAGATACTGCCCCCTGTCTTTGACAAACACTTATTATTCCTTTAATGGCGTTTACTCTCGGGGCGTCTCTGGTATTGGGTCGAATTTGACCCATGTGACTCAAAGTCCCACTGGACAATGAGGCTCGTTCCTCGGGGCTGGATTTGCTCAGATTAATGTGGGAAGAGTCGTTCTAAATGCTCTGGAAAAATAAAATAAAAATATTTAGAAACAAAAGAGTTATGATTTTTTTCAGGTGTATTTTCCTTGTATTTAAGTGAATATTGACTCATTTGTTCCGTTGTTTTCGTTTGTTCACGTGGGAGATGTGGACTTTGTCCATTGTCGTCTCTCGTGTCGTGGGCTGGACCGACGGGGAGCGGCGCATGTTTATAAAGTTTTGTGCTTTTGTGGAACAGATTAAAGGTGAGCGCCTCTAAAAGTTCCCGCTGTGTCTCGTGGCTCCTGAGCGCCTCACAAAACCACAGGACGCAGAAGTGGCTCACACAGAGGGACATGTCGCTGTTTGGATGAACCTGATGTTTTGAGTTTAGTTCAGGGTTTGTTGTTCTTCTGTTTATGTGAGGTTGTTAATGTTGCCATGGCGATAAATTGATGTGAAGGTTCCATTGGTCAGTTTTTGGTCTGTGTCCAGCTCGTTTAGACTGGAAACAAAAATCAAGATGGAAATGTTAAATAAAAAATAAAAACTAAAAAAAGGTTACACTTGTTTTACACTTACAAATTTGTAATTTTACATGTATAAATCTGAAAATGACGCTCTCACGAGTTCTGAGACCTTTGTTGCGCCGAGTTTGTCTCAAAAACCTGAGCCCCGCCCCTGAGCCTCCGCATGATGAACTCCTCGCTCGATCTATGCGTCTGATCTTTCTGTCTCTCACAGACACTGGTCTTATTTTAAAAAGCTTTTATTCCAAACTTCAATGACACAATACGTTATTTCCAGGACTTTATGTGCACGATGTCTATGGAGCTCAACAAGTTTGACCCTCTGAGTCTCCTGTACATCTGTTTGAACCAGCGCAGGAGAAAAGAACAGCAAAGTGCACATTGTTCATAGATTCTTATAAGGTTAAACGTGGGGTTTTGGTGAGTTTAAACGTGCAGATTTAGTGTGTCGTTTTGAATGAAGCTGGTTTGATTTTACTCCATTTATTTTTAGTGTTTAGAGGTGATATTTTGTTCACAATAATCCGCCTTAACTCTTTCGTATGTCACCAGTTTGCTTCATTTTCAGCTCAATGTTAAAAGTATAACCTGTTCTGACCAAATGCAGGTAAATAAAACTCTTTTCCATCTTATTTTTCTCCAGACATTCAACACAACAACAGACCAACAAAGTCATCACCACCACGAGTCAGCTCATCAAACAGCTGTCGGACATCATCAGCGGCTCCTCACGGGTTTGTTCCTCCTTTTTTCATCTTAAACTAAATCAGGCTCAAGGCTCTGGGATTATCGTAGAAGTGACTGAGTGAGTTTGACGTCACCAAAGCTTCAGCTCCAAATGAAGCTCATCGGCTGGAACAGGTTCAGAGGCGAATGAGGAGCAGAGTTCAATATTTGGAATTCTGACCACGAGTATCATAGCAACCACAGAGCCAATCAGGAGCGAGGCTGTTGAAGGTAACGCCCCTTCCCGCCCACACCGTTGGTTTAGTAGGGAGTGAGTGCTTAGCAACGCTGTCAATCAAACCTGTTGCTAACGCTAACAGGAGCGACCTCGGGGAAAGAAGGACCTGATGTGTGTCTTAGTGATTTTTATGTCACGATTTACCGGTCAGTCTATGTTCCTGCCCTCACCTTTGGTCCTGGTTTAGTCCTGGTTTACTCCTGGTTTGGTCTCCTGGTTTAGTCCTGGTTTAGGCCTGGTTTAGGCCTGGTTTAGTCCTGGTTTAGTCCTGGCTCAGTCCTGGTTTAGTCCTGGTTTAGACCTGGTTTAGTCCTGGTTCAGGCCTAGTTTAGTCCTGGTTTAGTCCTGGTTTAGTCCTGGTTCAGGCCTGGTTTAGTCCTGGTTCAGTCCTGGTTCAGTCCTGGTTCAGTCCTGGTTCAGTCCTGGTTTAGTCCTGGTTTAGTCCTGGTTCAGTCCTGGTTCAGTCCTGGTTTAGTCCTGGTTCAGTCCTGGTTCAGTCCTGGTTTAGTCCCCGTTCAGTCCTGGTTCAGTCTTGGTTCAGTCCTGGTTCAGTCTTGGTTCAGTCCTGGTTCAGTCTTGGTTCAGTCCTGGTTTAGTCTTGGTTCAGTCCTGGTTTAGTCCTGGTTCAGTTCTGGTTCTCAGTCACACTGGAGGAGCTCGGAGTAGAGACTCTGTTCCTCCGGGTCGAGAGGCCGAGGTTCCTCCTGGACGCCTCCTGCAGATGTTTATGTCTCTCATCTGGACTGGGAACATCTCAGGATCCTCCTGGAAGAACTGAAGGGAAACAGAAGGACTTAGATGGAAAATGTGTTGAGTCACAGACACAACGGCAAAAAACACCCGGACCAAGAGGAGTCGGTTTATTCGTGTTTGTAAAAGTTAGAAGATGAAAGTAAACGGTGGGAGATGGTCGTGTTGAAGGCGGAGCTCTTCTGCTCTGGAGTTTACATCTGACCACGGAGATTGTTCACAGACTCAGAGAGAGGAGGTCTCACTCTGCACCGAGACTCCACAACGTCAGACACAACATCAGACACAACATCAGACACAACATCAGACACAACATCACACACAACATCACACACAACATCAGACACAACGTCAGACACAACATCAGACTGGAGCAGCTCGTCTGTGGCTCTACGACGGCTCCAACAATAATCATGATAATAAAACATTTGAACTATAGGGACACTGCACAGAACAATTATTAACTTTTTTTTTTTGTTTTTTTACTTTTATCTCGAGCTTTTTGTTGTTGTTTTATAAATAAACTTGAGCTGTCGACTTAGAGCAGTGGATTAACTCGTCCTGAAGCAGAAGACGTGTGGGTTTGTTAGTGTCAATCAGCCCTCCGTTTTATTTCCGTCCTCTAGCGTCACATGAACCTGTTTTTTTTTAATCTCTTTTCAGCGTCTTACATTATTGTTTTTGTGCAGCAGGACCGTCTGCGCCTGACCAGACTGAAGAGCGAGCTTTCAGACGCGGTGCAGCGCTATGGGGACCTGCAGAAGGTAACTTCAAATGACATTTATTGATATAATTTCAGATAAAAAAATGTATTTGTGAGTGTTTTATGCACGCTCTGAAATGTTTGGCTTTGTTCTTTTTGTCTGACAGAAAATTGCGGAGCGTTCAAAGGCACTGCTCCCTCCGACGCACATGGACAAGAAGAAGGTGAGATGGTTTGATATTTCACAAAATGCCTCTTGTTCTATAAAGATTACGTTTCTCTTTTGTCCGGAAGCTTTTAAAGTCCAAATTGTGCGTTGTTTTAAGAGTCAACGGGGTCAAATTGAATTCAGAGTTATTGTAATTACGGTGAATTTATGAAGTTTTTATCAAAAAGTTCCAGAGAATCACTGCAGCTGCTGTTTGGAGCCGAGGTTTGGTGATTTTGTTTTATAAAAAGCTTCACTACGTCAGGGGCAAAACACAAAATCATCGTTTTATAACACAGAGAATAGTTTAATCGTTTAATTGTTTGAGCTGGAGAGTCGAGGTTTGTGTCCCTAGTGGTTGGACGAGGTATAGCGTGGAAATGTTGTGTTTTTTTTGTTTTTTTTTCATACGTTACAAACTGTTCCTTGGGTAGAAGGACGTAACACGATCCTCGATGTAAAAAGGTAAATAATAACCGGCTTTTTTAATAACGAGGTAAATGAGGACGTCACAATAATCATAAACTTAAAATGACACGGCAAACGAAACCTAACGAAAGAACGATCAGCGAGTTATAAAACGGTTAAAGGTAAAAAACAAACAAATCAGAACTACTCAAAGTCAAAGTGTTGGAGTTCACAGAAAGAACGAACGAAAGAGACAGAAATAAAAACAGAAAGAACGATAGAAAGATAAAAATAATAGAAAATGATTGACAGACAAAAAAGAAGGATAGAAAAATAGAGAGAAAGATGAAACAGAAGGAGAAAAATTACAGATATAAAACAGAAAGATTGAAAGAATGATGGATTGACATAAAGAAAGGTAAAGAGAATGATAGAATAAATTGACTTTCTATTGGTAATTAAGGTTTTTCTAGGGCAGAAGACGAGAAAAAATAAAAACGCCAACCTTAAAACTACCACTTGATGACATCACGAGGTGGAACGTCACATTTTGAGCTTTGTAGATGTAACAGACTAATAATAAAGTGACTCAAACATGTGAATGAAACAAAACACAACTCCAGTGTGTGTTTTTGAGGAGGGAACATTAGGACAGAACAGAGAACAGTGTGAAGTGTCTTGCCCGAGGACACAACAACAGCGTTTGAAACAGCAGTGATACTTTACGTCAAACGGCTTCACCAGCTTCTTTACTTCGTGCTGCTTCTTTTCTCTTATAAACACATACGGCCCGAGAAGAGCAAAGTTTAATTAAAAATCACATTAAACTGATTAAAAAATGCTTCTTCTTCTCTGTCAAATCCAACAAAAAAAGAAAAAAAAACCAAACAAAGCAGGAAGTAGTTATCCAAACTTTTGAGCGCGTCCTCTTGGCGTGGAGAGAGACCGCCATTCATCACGGCGGCGTTCTTTTCATTACTGCGATTGGTTTATTACCTTCTTTGACTGGGGCTAAATTGGCTCCCGACAGCGCGGCACAAGACAACAACTCACTTATTGCCGCTGGAAAACAAAAGCATAAAAACTGCGAGCGTGTGAAATACGGTTTACAAATTAAAGTCGATCTTTATTACGGACACACTGCAAATATTTGGAGGCTTACGATCGATTAGTCCGACAGTAAAGCAGATTAGTTTAGACGCAGCGGCAAAAGTCATAAAAGAAAATAAATATGAAATGATAGACCCGTGGAGGCCCTTAGAGATGATAAAAAGAAATTAATATATTTTTAGAAGTTGCAGTTCATCACAAAATAAAAGCGTTGATGTGATTTTGACCCTTGGTTTTGGTCGATCGACGTAAAACTCAAAGTGAAATATTAAAGCTCAAAGCCACAGGGAATCAAACCGGCGACCTTCTGGTTTAAAGTCAGCGTGCGAGCCTCTGTGACACTATGTACTTAAAGCAGTACTGTGTAACATTCTGAACGTGGCGTCTCACTTTTATGATGCCGTCTAAGTAAAAAGTTAAAGCCGCACTCTGGGATATCCTCCATGTGAGTGAAGTGATGAGAATATCTGTGTATCTGGAGTTTACTGAAGTACATTTACAGCGTGTACTTTTTACTTTTACTGTAGTACATTTGAAAGCAGTATTTGTACTTTCTCCACTACGTTTTTGAGCAGTAAAAGTAAAAAAAAAAAAAAGAAAGAAAGAAAAGTTTGTGGAAACATCCTGACTAAAGGTTTTGAGTTTGAGAAAAACAAAAATAAACAAACAAAATTCAGATGAAAAATGAAGCACTAACACTTTAACACTTTAACCACATTTTGTCCAAATATCTGTGAAATACTTTGACTTTGTTTTAAAAAAATACATTTTAATACTTTTACTTAAGTAACAAAACTGAGTACTTCATCCACCGGTTTTTAAGTCACACTGTGGAATATTAGAGCGAAGAACAACATCTCCATGGAAACAGAGGAAGCTTCTTACATTTATTCAAGTCTCTTTATCTTTGTCCTAAAGTCGTTTACTGAACATTTTATTTCTATTTTTTTTTAGATGTGGTCTTGAATTTTTATTATTAGTCTGTTACATCTACAAAGCTCAAAACGCTCTGTTCCACCTTGTGATGTCATCAAGTGGTAGTTTAAGTGAACAGCTCCTTTTACCTTTAGTTCAGTAGAAAGGGGCAGTTCCAGGGCTGAATTTGTTTTTATTATTTATTTATTTATTTATTTATTTCGACAGCCCAAAAATTATTTAAAAAAAATAAAAAAAGAAAGAAAAAAATATTTATTTATTTATCATTATTTATTATTTATAATTTTTTTTGAACTGTTGATGTAAAAATGTCTCAGATCAGAGGAAAAAATAACTAAAAATGGAGCCAAAAAGAAGTGTTGTGGGGCTTTTGTTTTTGTTTAGTTTTTTTGTTATTTTTTAGTTTCTTGCCGTTTCCGTACTCCCCAAACAAACGTGTAAAGTTCTTTTTTAGCTGAGAGTTCTATTTGTCATTTTACTCGCGTCGTCTGAAGATAATTGTATTTGAAGTTGCTCTGATAAACGACTCTGATTTCAAAGGTTCAAGTTAAGCTCCTGGTGACTCAGATTGTTTCATTATTTTTCTGGCTCATTATCTGCAGGATTATCAGACACTAACACAATTTATGCAGGAGATTTTTTCTTCTTAAATTTGTTTGCTTTAACTTTTCTTAATTTTGTTTTTTATTTGCCGCCAATATCAGCGTCAGTTTGTTGGTGAAGAAGAAAAAGTGTCGGGGAAATATCGATGAAGAGGCCGATTCATAAACAGAAACTTTTATGACTTTTCTGAGGTAGTGCTAACCACTCTGCCACTTCAACTCCTCATAGTTAAGGGTAAAACTCAAAATGCACTTTCTCAGACAGTATTTTCAGATATGAAGTATTTTGTCTCAATATAATTCATAAAAATATTCTTAGGTGACGTTTTCATGGGCCATTAACTCTAATATTTTTGACATAAATTTTAAAGTCGTCTGTTTATTTGAGTTTTTTTCTCACCAGTAGATCGCACCCCTCACCTGGCCCCACCCTCACCTGGCCCCACCCTCACCTGGCCCCACCCTCACCTGGCCCTACCCTCACCTGGCCCCACCCTCACCTGGCCCCACCCTCACCTGGCCCCACCCTCACCCTTTAAACACTTTAAACACTTTAAACATTTTAAACAGTGTAATATGGGCTGTTTAAAGAGTGTAATATGGGCCTTTAAACAGTGTAATATGGGCCTTTAAACAGTGTAAAATGGGCCCTTTAAACAGTGTAATATGGGCCTTTAAACAGTGTAATATGGGCCTTTAAACAGTGTAATATGGGCCCTTTAAACAGTGTAATATGGGCCTTTAAACAGTGTAATATGGGCCTTTAAACAGTGTAATATGGGCCCTTTAAACAGTGTAATATGGGCCTTTAAACAGTGTAATATGGGCCTATAAACAGTGTAATATGGGCCCTTTAAACAGTGTAAAATGGGCCTTTAAACAGTGTAATATGGGCCCTTTAAACAGTGTAAAATGGGCCCTTTAAACAGTGTAATATGGGCCTTTAAACAGTGTAATATGGGCCTTTAAACAGTGTAATATGGGCCCTTTAAACAGTGTAATATGGGCCTTTAAACAGTGTAATATGGGCCTTTAAACAGTGTAATATGGGCCCTTTAAACAGTGTAATATGGGCCTTTAAACAGTGTAATATGGGCCTATAAACAGTGTAATATGGGCCCTTTAAACAGTGTAATATGGGCCTTTAAACAGTGTAATATGGGCCTTTAAACAGTGTAAAATGGGCCTTTAAACAGTGTAATATGGGCCTTTAAACAGTGTAATATGGGCCCTTTAAACAGTGTAATATGGGCCTTTAAACAGTGTAATATGGGCCCTTTAAACAGTGTAATATGGGCCTTTAAACAGTGTAATATGGGCCTATAAACAGTGTAATATGGGCCCTTTAAACAGTGTAATATGGGCCTTTAAACAGTGTAATATGGGCCTTTAAACAGTGTAAAATGGGCCTTTAAACAGTGTAATATGGGCCCTTTAAACAGTGTAAAATGGGCCGTTTAAAGAGTATAATCTGGGCTGTTTAAACATTTGCACTTTGCTCGTTCTTTCATGTCATAATCAAACTGTCGTCCTCTTAAAGCGTGGCCCGCGTCTCCTTCAGACTCTTATATTTTTGTACAGTTACAGTAAATGTTTCATACTCCATTTAGCAGGTCAGGGCCAAAATAAAGCGCAGACTCGTTTTGACAGTGACGTGTGGCTCCAGGAGAGTGTGCGCTCGGCCGGGCCCTGAGGAGCTGACATGTTTGCTTTGGGAAAGTGCATTCTGTCCACGGCGGAACAGCTTCAGCCTTCAGCCACATCCGCCCCCTGCGCCGCCAAAAAAATACTGTTACTGCCACTTCGCCGACGCAGTTTAGAAACGTCATCGAAAACCAAAGAGACGCCGTCGTTTCCACCGCGATCTGTCACAGAAATGAAATCTGTTTTATTGAGATGAGCAGGTGGAAGAGCGACAGGGGAGGTCAAAAGTCACGAAAATCAGACGCTAATCGATGCTAAAATGAGGAGCACGTGTAGATACTCGTTTGAGCGAGTATCGATACTGAAAACGTCACATTCACACGACAAACATGAACCTTTTCTGAATAAATTTAGAACGATCTTGAGCCGTATCAGAACAAATATAAAACCGCTGTCACAAACTGTTTCTAGGGACGAAAGGAAGTAAAAAACAACACAACGCAGACACTAAAAGAGTAAATAAGAAGAAGCTTTTTAATGATAAATAAATAAATGTGAGGATAGAAGTGATGTAAAATTAAAATTACACAATAAAACTAAATAACAAAATGAGATCAGATCTGCCTTTATTAGTCCCACAGTGGGGAAATTCCAGTGTTGCACCGCACAGTTAAAGAACAGAAGGAAAATGGAACATGCAATAAAACAAGATAATAGATAAATAGTTTAAAATAATAAAAAATAGACTTAAAAACTAAAAATAAACTAAAAATAGACTTAAAAACTAAAAAAATAAACTAAAAATAGACTTAAAAACTAAAAATAAACTAAAAATAGACTTAAAAACTAAAAATAAACTAAAAATAGACTTAAAAACTAAAAATAAACTAAAAATAGACTTAAAAACTAAAATAAATTAAAATAGACTTAAAAACTAAAAATAAACTAAAAATAGACTTAAAAACTAAAAATAAACTAAAAATAGACTTAAAAACTAAAAATAAACTAAAAATAGACTTAAAAACTAAAATAAATTAAAATAGACTTAAAAACTAAAAATAAACTAAAAATAGACTTAAAAACTAAAAATAAACTAAAAATAGACTTAAAAACTAAAAATAAACTAAAAATAGACTTAAAAACTAAAAATAAACTAAAAATAGACTTAAAAACTAAAAAATAAACTAAAAATAGACTTAAAAACTAAAAATAAACTAAAAATAGACTTAAAAACTAAAAATAAACTAAAAATAGACTTAAAAACTAAAAATAAACTAAAAATAGACTTAAAAACTAAAAAATAAACTAAAAATAGACTTAAAAACTAAAAATAAACTAAAAATAGACTTAAAAACTAAAAATAAACTAAAAATAGACTTAAAAACTAAAAATAAACTAAAAATAGACTTAAAAACTAAAAATAAAATAAAAATAGACTCTAATGTAACGTCTCCGTGAAGAGACTTGAGACGAGTTCAAACCGGTACAAAATAAATTAACACAATCAAAGGATTAAATTACAATCAACACAAAATTAAGATCATTAGCGCCCTCTGGCTGTGTGGGACGTTCACTACACGCACACAATGTAACACAAAACGCGTCCAGTCGCTGCGTCGGAAAATACTCGCCGTGGATTATTAGCACGGAGGAACGACGCGCCAACCGCAGGACGGGGATCTGAATCTGAGAGACGCGTTGAAGCCGGTGCACGTCTCAGCAGCACGAGCAACCACGGCGTTTTTGTGTACGTCAATGAAACACGGGAGCGGTGGGCGTGGCAGGTCCAGGCCGAGCGCCGCAACGACCACGGACGGATTACACGGATAAAAGACGCACAGGAACAGAAGCACGAGATTCATTTGGATCATTTCAGTCCTGGAGTTGCCTCTTGTCTCGACTGAACTAAAGATAAAAGATAAATGTCAATGTGAAAACTACCACATGATGACATCACGAGGTGGAACAGAGTGTTTTCAGTTTGAGAGAAGAACTCAGCCTAAATCTGCAGAAACAAAACACAACTCCAGGTCTAGATAGAGACAGAAAAAATAAAGAACAAAAACGAAAGAGACAGAAATAAAAACAGAAAGAACGATAGAAAGATAAAAATAATAGAAAATGATAGACAGACAAAAAGAAGGATAGAGAGAAAGATGAAACAGAAAGAGGAAAATTAGAGATATAAAAAAGAAAGATTGAAAGAATGATGGATTGACATAAAGAAAGGTAGATAGAATGATTGAATTTCTATTGGTAATTAAGGTTTTTCTAGGGCAGAAGAGAAAAGCTAAAAACGCCAACCTTAAAACTACCACTTGATGACATCACAAGGTGGAACGTCGCATTTTGAGTTTTGTAGATGTTACAGACGAATAATAAAGTGACTCAAACATGTGAATGAAACAAAACACAACTCCAGTGTGTGTGTTTTTGAGTTTACAGCGGCTAAAGTTCACGAGTTTTACATAATAGTCAGTTTAATCTCTCGTGTTTTCGACCTAAAATAATAAACTTTTAGAGCTGCACTTCTCATAAAACCCATATTTTCTTAGGTGGTCGTCACTGTAAAAGTCTGAGTAGCTCTGAATACTAAAAGTACTAAAAGTACTCAAAGTACTCTCCCGTGACAGGCGCAGACGCAGGATTCAGTTGTAACACATCATGCAGTTTGTCAGAGCTCGTCACTGGAGGTGGACGGGGACGGAGACTTTTCTCTTTTCTCTGTTTTTTGAGGCATAAAAATGAAATGGAGGTGAAAACAAAGTCAGAACGAGAGTCGAGAATCGTGAGTCCATGTGAAAAATGCCCCAGACGCAGAGGAGAGCCGCTTTAAAGAGCCAGAGCTGTGCAGAGGAGAGCCGCTTTAAAGAGCCAGAGCTGTGCAGAGGAGAGCCGCTTTAAAGAGCCAGAGCTGCGCAGAGGAGAGCCGCTTTAAAGAGCCAGAGCTGCGCAGAGGAGAGCCGCTTTAAAGAGCCAGAGCTGCGCAGAGGAGAGCCGCTTTAAAGAGCCAGAGCTGCGCAGAGGAGAGCCGCTTTAAAGAGCCAGAGCTGCGCAGAGGAGAGCCGCTTTAAAGAGCCAGAGCTACGCAGAGGAGAGCCGCTTTAAAGAGCCAGAGCTGTGCAGAGGAGAGCCGCTTTAAAGAGCTGAGAGATGGATGGATAGATGGATAGATAGAGGGATAGACAGATGGACCGATAGATGGATAGATAGATAGATAGATAGATGGACAGATATTTGGATAGAGAGATAGATAGATTGATTGATTGATTGATGGATAGAGAGATAGACAGATAGATGGACAGATATGTGGATAGAGGGATAGATGGATGGAGGGATAGATGGATGGAGGGATAGATAGACAGATAGACAGATAGGCCGATAGACAGATAGAAGCTTCACCTCCTCCCGTCTCCATGGAGATGTTAAATGACTCAGAGTGGACCTTTTCTGTCTCCATTGAGGCTCCTTGAAGTCACATGTCACGTCTGTGGAGAGGCGCGTCTGCTCACGGTAACGGCACATGTTTATCGTGTTTTTATCGTACACAAAGACAAAACAAAATCGTAAACGTCTCTGGAGAAACACATGACTCCATCATTAAGCCCTGGAGCTTTAAGGAGGTTAAGTGTTTTCTAGATTTTTTAACTTGACTTCATTTAAAACACATTTAATTTCAGAGCTGTAAACGAGTCTGTGTTATAATATTATGAAATCCTCTTAAATAACCTGCCTCTTTAACGCTGCATAAAAACACCGTTGTTCACTTCTCGCTGAACCATGGCAACCAGGGAAACCCACACAGTGTTTGAAGTGGAGGCTAATTTTACTCCTACGTGGACCATGTTTACCGTTTATTTCGAGGTTTTCACTGAATAAACGAACGACTGAAGCTCCGGGGGTTTAGCAGAGGCTGAAGTTTGTGTGAATGTGCAGAGGCCCACGGAGGTGACGCTCCGGAGGTCAGTGCGCACGGGACGATCGGACGGGACGATCGGACGGGACGATCGGACGGGACGATCGGACGGGACGATCGGACGGGACCACAGCGCCGCCTCGTCTGCAGGGTGTAAAGTGAAAGTACAGAGACAGAGGGGGAAGTTACTCAAGTAAAAGTATCACCTGAAACAGAAGACTTAAGTAAAAGTATTTAAGTGCCCGTTTAAAAATGTGATATAAGAGAAAAAACAAAAGTATTTCACACATTTTGTTCATCTATTAAAGTGTAAATACAGAGATATTGATTAAAAATGAAAGATATTTTGTTCAACAGAAACAATATGAATCAGTTTCTTATTTTTTCTCATGAATTTTGTGGGTTGTTTTATTTTTGTTTTGTGCAAAGTTTAAGTTTGAACTCGAAAACCTAAGCTTGAACATGGTAAAAATAACCCCTTAAATCATAAGAAAATGACTTTTACTTTTCAGTCCTGTTCAAAAATGTAGTGGAGTAGAAAGTACAGATACTGCTCTCAAATGTACTCAAGTAAAAGTAAAAGTACACACTGTGAAAAGTACTTAATTAAAGTACAGATACCTAAATATTTTACTTAAGCACAGTCCTTTACTACTTCTACTTCATTACCTTCCTCTCCTGCTGTATGTGACCGGTCCAGCCTGTAATTCAGTTCAAATTTCTGTCCATACAAAACTGTGTCAGCGCCCCCTGCTGGTGCACTGAGGACTGAAGCAATGTGCTGATGGAAACATGGTGGCAACGAGCAGTCGTTTTAATCCTCTGGAGAGTCAGGGCCTAAATATGTGTAAAAAGCTATTGGTAATACATCATATTAAAAAATAAATAAATAAATAAATAAAAATAAAAGATACATGAAAATAAATTAATATAAAAATAATACATAAATAAATATAAAAATAATAAATAAATAAGTACATATAAAAAATAATAAATAAATAAATACATATAAAAAATAATAAATAAATAAATAATCATTATCTCTTTTTTTTTTTCTTTTTTTTTACATTTTTACAAGCAAAAATGCATGTTTGTGAATTGTTGATCATGTGTCAATGCGTCAGTGCAATGAAATAAAAATAAAATTGAATAAAATAAAAATAGACCTCCTTGATTTCAGAGTGAGTTTGAGTTTTGGCAGAGCAGCTCTGATTTGATCCGTACAGTTTATCAGACTGGACCGTGGACTGGAGCCAGTGCAGAGGTAAAACTGAGTCAGTGGCACCGAGGGCAGAGAAGGTCACGAACGACAGAAAAACAACAGCACAAACACAAACGAGACGAAAGAAACTCACTGTGGAAAGACTTTAAAGAGCGACACGGTGAAAACACGGGCTGTGTGTTTCCTCGAAGGCGCCGTCACAATTGAACGTTGCATAATCACATTTGCATTTTACTTCAGCTCAACAGAATCATTAGCAAAAGAAAAAAAAAATCTGTTATTTTTATAAATAAATATTAGTGACACTGTAGAAGCTTCGATTTGTCCATTTTAAATGCAGCCAGTGGGTCAAAGAGTCTGTGCTCACAGATCAGAGCAGAGGAAGGGCATCTGATTTACGCAAGAAATATAAGCTCAGAAAATATTTGTCTTTGTACAGTACAGTAAGTACAGTACTACAAAAGTACTACAAAAGTACTACAAAAGTACTACAAAAGTACTACGAAAGGAACTGATGTTACTCGATTAAACTCACACTATAATTAAAACCTCTACTCTGAACCAGGGCTAAACCAGGACTAAACCAGGACTAAACCAGGACTAAACCAGGACTAAACCAGGACTACACCAGGACTAAACCAGGACCAAACCAGGACTAAACTGGGACTAAACCAGGACTAAACCAGGACTAAACCAGAACTAAACCAGAGCTAAACTAGGACTTGGAGCTGTGTTCTATATTTGGAATTCTGACCATGAGTATCATAGCAACCAAAGAGCCAATCAGGAGTGAGGTTGTTGAAGGTAACGCCCCTTCCCCCCAAGTTCCCGTTCCCGTTTATCAGGGAGCGGGCGCTTAGCAACACTGTCAATCAAACCTGTTGCTAACGCTAACAGGAGCGACCTCGGGGACAGAAGGACCTGATTTGTTCTAAACACTAAACACAAGTAAATCTTCTTTTACCATCATGTCTGACCAAAGCTGTCGTTGTTGCCGCCCCCTAGAGCCCGCAGACGCCGCTGGTCGACACCCACGACGAGGGTCCTCTGTTTGACGCGCTGGGAGCAGAAGATTCGGTGCAGGCGTTTCTGTCGGAGATCAGTGAAGAGGACGTGGAGGTGCTGAGGCAGAGGGAGGAGGCGCTGCTGCAGATAGAGGTTTGTACACAGCACGACGACACGGCGGACGCACTCTGGACAGGTCAGAGGTCACCAGAAAAATGGATCTGGTGAAGGCTTTTTGCTGAAACGTAATCTCAAAATGAAATAAGTTTTGGATCGCTGCAATCTGAGCTTTTATTTTATTTTTTACTTGTAGCTGTGGCGGCCATGTTGGGACTGTAGTGTGACGTCACCACAGCGTTCAGCCCCGAACATTTTTATTTTATTTGTAATATCAGAACAGCAGTGGTCTCAGGCGACTTTACAGAACGTGACTGAAAAAAAAAACTTTGACATTTAAGCAGTAAACAAAGAGAAGTCACAGCGAGGTGCAGCTCACTGTGACGACGAGACTGAAGAAAAAACATCAAATTGGAAAAACTAAACTCGAACAAAACCAATAAAATAAACCCACTGTCACTGGAATCCTCTAGAATCTGGATCAGAAAACACTGCAGACACTTTTGTATTTGTCTTTCTATTAAAAAAATGCACATATTCTGCTGTGCTCATGTTTTTGGGTTTTAAAAGTTGAGTCATGGTGTTTCTTTCTCTCAGTTTCTGCCCAAATGTTTCTATTATTGACTTAATAAAGCGTCCCCTCTGCTGTACAGTCACAACATGTCCGCCTCTGGAGCTGCAGTTTGTCGCTCCAGTGTCTGAGACTTTACCTCTTCATGAGAACAATGGAGCCGCCCCACGCTCACGGCTCACGGCTCACGGCTCACGGCTCACGGCTCACGGCTCTCTGGACAATTTCACTACACAAAAGTCTGCTCTCCTATTTCCATCTCTTCTGCCCTTTCTCTTTTTCTCATTCTTTCTTTGTCTCTCCCTTGCTTTCCCCTCACTTCTCTCCATCTCTCTCCCCCTCTTTCTCTCCCTTTCTCTTCCTTCTCTCCCTTCTCTCCTCCTCCCACTCTCCTCCTCCCTACCTCTTTATTTTTCCTGTCTCCCCCTCCCTCTTTCTCTTCACCTTCTCTCCTCCTCCCTCTCTCTTCCTCTCTCCATCTTGCTTCGTCCTCCTCTCTCCCTTCCCCTGTTCGCTTCCTCTCTCCCTCCTGTTCCTCTCTCCATCTCTCTTCCTCGCTCTCTTCAGCTCTGCTCTCCCTCCCTCCCCCCTCTCCTCCCCCTCTTCTCCTTCTCTCTCCTCCTCTCCTCTCCCCCTCTTCTCTCCCTCTCTCTGCTGTGAGCCCTCTTCTCCTCCCTCTCTCCTCCTCTCCTCTCTCCCTCTTCTCTCTCTCCTCATCTCCTCTCCCCCTCTTCTCTCCCTCTCTCTGCTGTGAGCCCTCTCCTCCCTCTCTCCTCCTCTCCTCTCCCCCTCTTCTCTCCCTCTCTCTGCTGTGAGCCCTCTCCTCCCTCTCTCTCCTCCCTCTCTCTCCTCCTCTCCTCTCCCCCTCTTCTCTCCCTCTCTCTGCTGTGAGCCCTCTCCTCCCTCTCTCTGCTGTGAGCCCTCTCCTCCCTCTCTCCTCCTCTCCCCCTCTCCTCTCCCTCTCTCTGCTCTGAGCCAATGAGCAGCTCCATTGAAGCGTTCCAGATTAGCACATGTTCTTAAAGACTTTACAGATGCATTATTCACACTTTTGGAACCTGGATCATGACGTTGGTATTTCCCATTTTCAACTGAAAATCTTCAAAAAGCTTAAAGGTGTTTGAGAAAACTGTAGGTCCCTGTCAGACCCAGAGACCCTGTCAGAAGAATATGTTTGTGTTTACTGATGTTGCACTTTATGAGGGGGGTATGAGAGGGTGTGAGGGGGTATGAGGGGGATATGAGGGAGTATGAGGGAGTATGAGGGGGTATGAGGGAGTATGAGGGGGATATAAGGGAGTATGAGGGGGTATGAGGGGGATATGAGGGAGTATGAGGGGGTATGAGGGAGTATGAGGGAGTATGAGGGGGATATGAGGGAGTATGAGGGGGTATGAGGGGGATATGAGGGGGATATGAGGGGGTATGAGGGAGTATGAGGGGGTATGAGGGAGTATGAGGGAGTATGAGGGGGTATGAGGGAGTATGAGGGGGATATAAGGGAGTATGAGGGGGTATGAGGGGGATATGAGGGAGTATGAGGGGGTATGAGGGAGTATGAGGGAGTATGAGGGGGATATGAGGGAGTATGAGGGGGTATGAGGGGGATATGAGGGAGTATGAGGGGGTATGAGGGGGTATGAGGGGGATATGAGGGGGTATGAGGGGGTATGAGGGGGTATGAGGGGGTATGAGGGGGTATGAGGGGGTATGAGGGGGTATGAGGGGGTATGAGGGGGTATGAGGGGGTATGAGGGGGTATGAGGGGGTATGAGGGAGTATGAGGGAGTATGAGGGGGATATGAGGGAGTATGAGGGGGTATGAGGGGGTATGAGGGAGTATGAGGGGGATATGAGGGAGTATGAGGGAGTATGAGGGGATTTTTTCAGTGTCGTACTAAAGGAGTGGCCACTAATCCAACTCACGTCAGGTCTTAGCAGCAACACCCTGTCCATTTATTTTAGTCGACCATTGGAAAACACAGATGTGCTCCTTGGTACCACTTTATGACATCACAAGGTTCACCAGAGCATATATCACATAGCTAACCTGCTAGCCGCTGTGTTACAAACAGGAAGTGATCATGAGCGCACTTCCTGCTCCTTTGACTTTGGCTCCAATTCACTTTCTGTGTAAAAACTGTCTCCTCTCTCTGTCTCTGCTGCTTCAGACTCATTCTGGTCTTAAATGTTCGTATTAACCCTCTACATGATCCTGGGGTTTTTATTTCACTATTGTGTCTGTAAATCAAGATATGAACATTAATAACAGACAGTCTATGGTGACGACCAGAGAAGGAGACATAATAATTCAAAGTGAAATGTCTGTTTAGCGAGATTTGCTCAAGAAATGCAAAAAAATCAAGCCAAAAAAACAAGTTCTTGCCATATTTCTGTCTCCATAGTCACCAGAGACACTCACTTACCACATTAACCCCGTCCCGCCCCAGCGCCCCCCCTCACCTCCACATCCCTCCAGTCCCTGATTGGTTATTCCTGTTTCTCTTGTGGAGCCAACAAAATCCAACTAGTAACCTTGTGATTATGAGCGTGTTTACACATATCCTCCGCGGGCCACATGCTCCTAAGCTCCGGCTCCTCAGCTCGCATTTGAAATGAGACGGAGAGAGTGAGTCGAGCGAATGGAGAAACAACACACCGGCTTCTGGAAAGTAATATTCATTTAAAAGACTTTGCACTTAAAAAAACAAAACTAAAAAAAACAAACAAACAAAAAAACATTTCGATTCATAAGAGCATTTGTTTTACTTTGTGTCAGTTTGGCTTTAAGCTTTGGGGATTTCATTTTCTTGCAGAATCCATTTTGTTTTCCTCCATTGATTATATTGTAAATCAGGGACACAGTCAAACCGCTTCATGCTCTGGATCACGTTAGCATGCTAGTTGTTTTGCTGCTTTACTGTGACATAATCTTCGTTCTCGCATCTGAAAGTTTGAGATGCTCAGAATCATCGATCAAAGGGAATGAAGTAAAAATAGTAAAGTACTGCAAGAAATAGTTCAAAAATAAATAAAAATAGTTAAGAGTTTGACAGTAAACATAAAGTCCTGAGTGACCCGTGGCAGAACCTTTTTCATCTGATCAAGTTCAGTCTCACACTCTCCGTCCTCTGCACATGAACATGCAGAGTAAACCTCCAGAACTCGTCCGGGCTCCAGTTCCCGCCCCCAGACTCGTATTAGCATGTCTCCAGAGCGCCCCCGTTCTGCTGCTGCGGGGTATTGACTGCTGCCCAATTACTAACGAGCTTATAGACGTGTTTGTTCCTTCACCTGGGCAACGCTGGAGCTGCATCTTAAAATGTTTGTGCTCTTAACTTTTCAAGCCGCTCACTCCTGGAGATATTACACGATCGATATTTCAGATACTTTTTGTATGATTTACGCAATCTCACATCGAGTTGGCGCTTTTGTGTTTTGTGGAACCGGGCGATACCAAAGTGCTGGGAGGAAATTACAAGTTGTCGTGAGATGTTTTGAAAGAAATAATAGATTTTGTTTGATTTGATTTTTATTAGGGGACTAGCATGCAGGTGTTATTATGATTTTATTTTCACAAAGTGTTTTCAGTTTGAGATGTTTATGGAACCAAAAGACAGAAGGGGAACTGGAGCTTGTGCATTGATTGTTATGGGATCAATAACGCCACGGCTCTGGGCGGCCGCGCTGCTAAATGTAAAATATGAAATGGCATAGGCTCGTTTGTGCAGCCTGGTCTGGTTGTGTAATAAATGTCAAGACTAAGGCCACAGGATGGAGTCTGAAGTTTATTACTAAGCTCTGGATCATGATGTGACTGGAAGAGTAAAGTCGGTCATCAGATCAGGACTGTCTCCAGATACAAACACGTGTCATATCGTAAAGATTATTACAGTAAACAGCAAAAAAAACCTAAAAAAAACTCAAATCTGTAATAGGACTGAAGTTTTAGAGTGAAGAATTTTAAAGTTTGGCTGTTCGTCCAAGTCTCTTCTTCAGTTCTGGTCAGATTCCTGCTGGACACTGCCTTATATCTGTCTGAAGGGGGCGCTAACGACACTGAAACTGTAAACAGCTTTTGTTTCTAGTTTAGTCTATTGAGTCTTTTGAGCTACATTAAGTGTGCACTGTGCCTGAGACAGACTTAGCATCGTCATTTAGCCTAAACGAACCTACTGGCTAGCTCTTTTGTTTTCTTTATTTCCTCTGTTTGCTTTCTGGCTGTTAGCATACTGGCTAGCCCTTTTTTATTATTATTATAATTTAAAAATATATATATTTTCCTTGTTTTGATTTAAGGAAAACAATAGTGATAATCAAACCTGAACGACTGAGAGATTAAACATTGTTCTAATCCGATTTTAAACATATCAATAGTAAATCCACAGCTCCTGGATTTTCACGTTGTGTTAAATAATAAGAATAATATAGAATAATTTAAATCCAGAGCGAGGCTGTTGAAGGTAACGCCTCTTCCCGCTCACACCGCTGGTTTATCAGGGAGCAGGAGCTTAGCAACGCTGTCAATCAAACCTGTCGCTAACGCTAACAGGAGCGACCTCGGGGAAAGAAGGACCTGATTTGTCTGTTATTAATGTTCAGATCTTGATTTACAGACACAATAGTGAAATAAAAACCCCAGGATCATGTAGAGGGTTAATACGAACATTTAAGACCAGAATGAGTCTGAAGAGACAGAGGACAGATAAAAAAAAAAAAAACAACAACAAACACTCAAATTAACTTAAAAAAATAAAAAGATAAAACTCAAATTAACTAAAAAAAACAAAAACACAACAAAACTCAAAATAACAAAAAAGAAAATAAACTCAAAAACAACAACCTCAAAATAACAATAATAATAATAAAACTAACTTAAAAAATGAAAAAAGCTAAAAAAAAAAACAACTTAAAAAATAAACTCAAAATAACAACAATAATAATAATAATAATAATAATAATAATAATAATAATAATAATAATAAAACTAACTTAAAAAATGAAAAAAAAGCTAAAAAAAAACAAAAAAAAAAAACTTAAAAAATAAACTCAAAAAAAAAAAAAAAAAAAAAGAAGAACCCCAGGATCATGTCGAGGGTTAATATGAACATTTAAGACCAAAATGAGTCTGACAGACGCAGGTACAGAGGGCGGCGCTAGCACGTTAGCGTTGTCCATTTATATAAACGGTGCTGGTGGGTTGTGTTGATTCTCTAGTCTCTGTCACGCTGAATAAAACCTCCGGCTCTAAAACATTTTACACCCGATGCCTTTGCGTTTGGCACTTTGTCAGCCTCAGGAACTCTCCCCCGTGTTCCAGCGTAGACTCTTCTCTTCTACTATTTCCCCAATTTATCAAACGCAGCACTTACGCCAAAAACTCTGCTGATAAAACTTTTCCAGACATATTGTCCAGGACACCTCGGCCGCCTCGGGTCCGCGCGGCAGGTACCGGCGCCACATCGGCAGCTTTTAACGCGACAGCCCTTTCACGTTACCGCACTTTCTGGCTTGAAGACTAATGATAATGCTTTAGAGGAGCACTTTGCCATGTAATGAAGATGTATCTGGCCTGTGCGAGCTGTCTGAAGTACATCAACGTTCAAATCAGCTAATCCCGCGCCGCTGCCGACTCGCCGAAAAGAAGGAGGGAGGAAAGAGGAGAGAGCATCAATCTACAGCGGCGGCACAATGAGGGAGCCCGAGCGTCTGACAGCTTGTTTGAGAGCGGTGGAAGAAATGGGCCGCTGAAACGAGCGCCGTCGAGGAGGACATGTTTGGTTTGTACTTTAGTCGTCACCGCGCGGATGAATGTAACCACTTCAGATGGCAGGTGTCGGAAGTGTGCGCCGCGATCACGCAAGTCGGCGACAGGTAGTGTTTGTGATGCCCCGGACTTGTGTGTATTTACGGGTTTGACGACGCTCGGTCAAAGTGGCGTTTTAGCTGCAAACCTTTCGTCAGGCCGTTTCGACATGTAAATACGAATTAATATGTCTTCACACGACGCGCGCTGGCTCGTTGTGGCGTGAGAACGGCGAGATGGCGGCTCATTTTCGCGGCGTTCGGGGCCATGTGACGATATAAAGCGAAATGAAAACGTTTACGATCCAAATTAAACGTACAAAATTCCAAAATACATTCATTACACGTGAAAATATTGTCTTATCGATTTGTGTTCTTGTTTTTACGCTAACAGTAAATCATTCATCTGTCTCCAACGTGCGACTTAAAGGAAGTGAAGCTACCAAAATAAAACACATGGGAGCGACGAGCACTTTCGGTTTTTCCAAAATAAAATGACAAAAAGATTAAATTCATATATAAATTCAAACGAAACATAAAACACAAACAGGAAATAGTAATAAGTG
Source organism: Periophthalmus magnuspinnatus (assembly GCF_009829125.3). Classification (NCBI taxonomy): domain Eukaryota; kingdom Metazoa; phylum Chordata; class Actinopteri; order Gobiiformes; family Gobiidae; genus Periophthalmus; species Periophthalmus magnuspinnatus. The sequence goes on along the minus strand of NC_047141.1, from coordinate 33,239,633 downwards.
CATTTTTTACTCCGTTTCATATAAATTCTACTTGGAGATGTTTTTGGTTTGCCTGAAATGTTTCTCAGTACGGCATTAAACTTGTCTACGTAAAGACAAACATGTGATCCGGCCAAGTTACTGGTCTGTTCTGTGGAGAGGTGCTGCACTCATAGTATATAGAGAGAGACTTTATTAATTATTATTTCAGTTTTATCTGTTGAAACATACGACGCGTCTTAGGGCAGTTTGAGGAGAGGAACATCCCTCTGGACAAAAGTGTCCACTGTGTCCATCCAGGTGGACGGTCAGTCTCTCCGACGCCTCGCTCTCTTTGTGGCGGTTGGTGATGAAATAGTTAAATCCTTTGAACTATTGTTTCTCTGCCACATTTGGCGTAAAAAGCCTTAGCTAGCGCCTTTGCACCGTCTCCATGGAAACAGGAAAAACAAACACAATCCGACAGTCCTTTATTTGTGTCGTTTGAACTGCACAATTTTAAACAACAAAAACACAAACTGAATAAAAGAGATGAACTTTAATGCCGCACTGTGTAACATTCCAGGCAAAGCAGTTACATGTTTTATACGAACTTATTTTTTTTTATTGTTTTTTTTGTGTTTTTTGTTTGTTTTGTTTGTTTTGTATATTAAACATGGCGCCCATGAAAAGAGACACTGTACAAATAAAGACAAATAAATCAAATCTCTATAGAAACAAAGGCGACAAATCCTTCAGTAAAAAGTGACGTAGTTCAGCTTTAAGTCTCTTTATTAAATTACATCCTGCCATTTTGACATTTTTACACCTCAGTGACACTTGTTCTGTAGAAGTAACAACATTATTTCATATATTTTAGGATTATTTATTAAAAACAAAACCACTGCTGTGTCTTAATCGTTTCAAATGTCCATAAATCAAAGGAAAAACAAACTGGTGTAGAGGTGCGTCCTTGTTCTGGACGTTGAGTTTTTGCGCCGTGTCTTGTGCCGTGTCTTGCGGCGGCGTACAGGAGCGTGACAGATATTCCTCGTGGTGTGTTTGATTGTGCTTTGAGCAGTGGACGGACTGACAGTTTATTTGAGCGGCGCCGGTGAAACGGTCAGTGAAATGATGGACGTCCAGACTCTTGGGCAGCTCTGTCCTCGGTGTCGCAGACTCACCTCCTCTGCAGCGACGTCTCCGGTTTAACTATCATTTTATTTTATTCTGACCTTTTTTTTCAAAGCGTCTCTTCAGTGTAGTTTTGTGGAGTCCGGCTCGTCTCCATGGAGATGTTTTTTCTCTGCAGTGTGGCTTTAATATTCGTGTATGTTGCTGAAATAACACCTCTCCACAGATCTGACCTGTCACTCGCTTGTCTTCGTGGAAATATATATTTTAATGCCGTACTGTCAAACATTCGGAATAAGCAGTGACATCTCCATGGACTGGACTCTCCGCTGTAAAAGTTCCATAGTGCAGCTTTAAATACTCACCGTGCAGGTTTTAGTTTGTGTCCTCGGTCCAAGTCTGAACGTCTGAGGTTGGATTTAGTTTATGAGCTGAATTTATCCCCAAACTGAAAGTCTTGAGAAACAGAGAGAAAGAGAGAAAGAGAGAGAGAAAGACAGAGAGAGAAAGACAGAGAGAGACACTGAGAGACAGAGAGAAAAAGACAGAGAGAGAAAGAGAGAGAGAAAGACAGAGAGAAAGACAGAGAGAGAAAGACAGAGAGAGACACTGAGAGATAGAGACACTGAGAGACAGAGAGAAAAAGACAGAGAGAGAAAGAGAGAGAGAAAGACAGAGAGAGAAAGACAGAGAGAGAAAGAGAGACAGAGAGACAGAGAGAGAAAGACAGAGAGAGACAGAGAGAGAGAAAGACAGAGAGAGAAAGACAGAGAGAGACAGAGTAAGAGAGACAGAGAGAGAAAGACAGAGAGAGACACTGAGAGACAGAGAGAAAGAGAGACAGAGAGAGACAGAGAGAGAGAAAGACAGAGAGAGAAAGACAGAAAGACAGAGAGAGACACTGAGAGACAGAGAGAAAAAGACAGAGAGAGAAAGAGAGAGAGAAAGACAGAGAGAGAAAGACAGAAAGACAGAGAGAGACACTGAGAGACAGAGAGAAAAAGACAGAGAGAGAAAGAGAGAGAGAAAGACAGAGAGAGAAAGACAGAGAGAGAAAGAGAGACAGAGAGAGAAAGACAGAGAGAGAGAAAGACAGAGAGAGAAAGACAGAGAGAGAAAGACAGAGAGAGAAAAACAGAGAGAGAAAGACAGAGACAGAGAGAAAGAGAGACAGAGAGAGAGAAAGACAGAGAGAAAGACAGAGAGAGACGGAGTAAGAGAGACAGAGAGAGAAAGACAGAGAGAGACACTGAGAGACAGAGAGTAAGAGAGACAGAGAGAGAAAGACAGAGAGAGACACTGAGAGACAGAGTAAGAGAGACAGAGAGAGAAAGACAGAGAGAGACACTGAGGGACAGAGAGAAAGACAGAGAGAGACACTGAGAGACAAAGAGAGCAAGACAGAGATAGTCAGAGAGAGAATTGGAGAGACAGAAATAGAGAGAGACAGTGAGTGAGAGAGAGAGGGACAGAGAGAGAAACTGTGAGAGCGGGAGAAAGAGACAAAAAGACAAAGAGAGACACTAAGAGAGAGGGAGAGGCAGAAAGACAGAGAGCAAGAGAGAGGCAGAAAGACAGACAGAGAGAGACAGCAACAAAGGGAAAGAGAGACAGAGAAACAGAGAGACAGCGAGAGAGGGAGAAAGAGAGACAAAGAGAGAGTGAGACAGGAAGACAGAGAGAGAAACAGAAAGATAACAAGAGAGGGAGAGATAGTGAGAGAGAGGAAGAGAGACAGTCTGGTATTAGAAGGTCTGAGAAGGTTGGATTTAGTTTCTGAGGAGACTTTTTCCTCACACTGTAAGTCTCCTGAGAAACAGAGAGAGAAACAAAGAGAGAAATGGAGACAGAGAGACAGAGAGAGACAGAGAGACAGAGAGAGCCTGGTGTAGTTTCTGAGGTGACTTTTTCTCTCTCTGGCTGTAACTCTTGAGCTCAGAGGAGTTGCGTGTTCAATGCCGTCTCTGGTCTAATCTCTTCTCTCCTTGGACCACTTCAGTTGTGTTTGTTTTGGGCTGGGATTAAATAGTAAATGGCTTTACTCTGAGCTTAGTGCAAAGCTTTATACAAATAATATATATCCAGTTTGAATGGATTCTGTCGGGGATGTGCTCGTCTGAACCTCACGTTTTACCACGAGGCTCCACCGCCGCAGCTCAGGGTCCGGAAGTGAAATTCCCAGTCATTTTTCCCATAGACTTTTGAAAAATAATCAAATATTAAGAGTCCAAAGGCATCGTGGAGGCTAACCAGCTACGTGCTAATGGCTACGTGCTAATGGCTACGTGCTAATGGCTACGTGCTAATGGCTACGTGCTAACTAACATCCATAACGAGATTGTTTTAAGTCCAAAAAGGATGTTCAACCTCCTGAGACCCGAGCTCCTGCAAGACTTTATTTGCAAAAACTACATTTTTTTCACATACATTTTGTGTAAAAAACAAAATGAGAAACAAATGTGCCAGGAGCAGGAAGACATGTGCCTTTAAATAAAAAAAATAAAAAATAAAAAAAAATTAATTAAAATACAATAAAATAAATTAAGAAAAATTATAAATACAAAATAAAATTAAAATATTAAATAAAAAATAATAATAAAAAAAATAAAATAATTAAAATACAATAAAAATTATAAATTAAAAAAGAAATTAAAAAATAACATAAAAATAAATAAATATAAAAAATAAATAAATATTCTAAACTCTTATTCAAAATTGAACATGTTCTTGTTGCTGTTCTTCTAAAAATGTGCACTGTGGCCTAAACAACCCAAAATGTGTTGTCCACAGATGAGGACACCAGGTCTCAGGAGGTTAAAATGTAAGATTCTACGAAATAGTTTAGTAACTGCAATTTATACCGTTTTGGAAACAGAATTTAATTAAATAATAGTTCTCGTGCTCATTAATTGTCATGTGTCTGTGTGTTTTTTGTAAAGTCTATGAGGAAAAATGTATTGATTAAGTTCAAAATGGCGGGGTGAGCGGTCACCGTTGAGCTCGATTTGATGACGTCATAATTTCAGACGGTGGACATGGGCCTGTGCAAATGTTTTTGAAAGAAATTACCAAAAAAAAAAAAAAATCCTTTCAAAGTCCTTTCACCTGACATGAATCACACTTTTGGTGTTGCAAATGGAACCACTTTCTGAGGTTCTAGTGGAAAAAAAATACTACTTTGAGTTTTGTTTATACTCACAGAGGAGACGCTGGACTTTGTGTCAGTTTTTGTTTTTGTTGTGCCATCTCTGTGATTGTGGATATGTCCAAGAATCACTTATTATTATTTACCTTAATTTAATTCTGACCTGTCTCCAGCTCAATGTTAAACTATTATGGAAACTGTGTTCATGTATTAAAGTGTTTTCTGTTGACCTTTCACCTATAAATTCAAAGTGTTGTGGCGACTGGGGGACCAAAGATTCAGACTCGGTCAAAATGTTTGAGCAAAGTTTATTTACAGACGCGGAAATGTAAATGAAGGTTGACAGAGGAGATAGTTGAGAGCGGGGTCGTGTGCAGTCTTCCTCGAGCAGGTCGCGGGGTCAGAGGCTGGGGTCGAGGTGAGCTGGGTCGGAGGCGGAGGTGCAGAGTGGAAACACGGGAAGACGATTAGACGATCAGGCAGCCGCTCTAACAATCCTCAGCCCCTTTTTACTCCAGAGGTTGAGGCCTGATTCCTGATTGGCTGCAGGTGTGTAGTGGGTGGAGCCAGAATCTCCGCCCAGCTCCAGGCTCAGACACAGAAGGGAGGAGGGAAAACAGCACAGAAACACACAAAAAATCCAAATCCTGACAAAAAGAAACTTTAAAATTAGATTAGTGTGTTTTCTGGACTATAAGTGTCACTTTTGTTCATAGTTTGTCGTTGGTGCGACTTATACTCAGATGTGACTTATATGTGAAATGATTCAAATCTATAACATTACAGTGATTTAAAAGTCAAAGAAACACTGAACAAAAATGAGCCTAAAACAAAATGTTATTCTGCTGAGTTTGATGATTTGGAGTGAGATCCAGAGTAAACTTGTTGTTTTTTTCTGCTTTATTTATCTGATTAACTGTTAATATCTTACGTTAACAAACCAGACACGTGTTCAGTTCTGTCTGTGCTTCATGGAGCTGAATAAATATAAATGTGTTACGTTAGCGTTAGCATTAGCATTAGCGTGATGTACTGATATTCAGCCTGTTGTTCCACATTTTATTATTATTATTAGAACTTGACTTTAAAGATAAAATGTCTGTTCTTGGTCTTGGATTATGTAAAATACATTTCCCCCAAAAATGCGACTTATATATGTTTTTTTCTTGATTATTCTGCATTTTTGGCCGGTGCGACTTATACTCCAGAGCGACGTATAGTCTGGAAAATAGGGCATATTGAATTTTCCAAGTTTACAAGACACTTACAGGTATTATCCCATTATTCAAACGTTCATTGGTCAAACTCTGTGGTCTCTCGCTGACGGTGAAGATGTGGCTGCCACGAGTTTCAGCGTCCTGTCTATAGGCGACGTTTTGAGGACTTTTGACCACTGAAAAGATCGAAAGATGGCGCTTCTGCTGTCAAACCTCGCCACTGTCCAGACGGTGATTGCAGTTTCCTTCTAGATCAACACAGAGACAAGAAAAAGCTCACATTTATCCACTAGATTCACCAAACCCTCTGCTCTAACCACAACTGCCATTTCACCAGACTCAAAACCAGGCATTTGTGATTTGATTATTTTTGTACACCTTGCCTTGTATCTTTTGGCACTTTGTTCGGTCAAATAGTAGACGCCTGATTATTAATATCGTCGGGTCGTCTCTGCTGTTTCCCCTTTAGGTCGTCACCTCCGGCGGAAACTCATTTAATCAAAACATGAACTGGAAAAACGGCAAAAAGGTGAACAGAGGTTTGAATCAGGCACCATTTTGAACTTTGGCGTCACGATTTTCACGGCTAAAATAATTGCGATTAACGATTATTTCATGATAATAATTAAAGCTGCTGACAGTTTAAAAATGTTTGATATGAATAATTATAATTGTAAAGTTATGAACAGGTTCCATGTTTAAACGATGATTAATACACGTTATAAATGATGACCACGAGACATTGGCGTTTGTGTCTTTTACATCATAATCCCTAATGAGTTTTTATTTATTTATTTACATTTTTTTTACTGTTCACGATGAACCGGATCGTCTGTGTTATTAATAGAGATTGAATTGATTAAGTAAAGACCATCAGGAGAAGTGTTTTTTCTGCACATTCTGATGATGTAATGGCGAATATTTTTGTTAGCAATTCTCGGGATTATGTAAACTGTCCCAAAAACGATTTTATTGTTTATTGCCCTGTCTCTAGTTTGAAAGCAACAGTTTTACAGTGTTATACCGGAGAAACTAAACAGACACTCCATAAAAGAATGAACCAACACGAGAGAGAGCAGCTCAGGACCACAGTCTGCTGTTCATCTGCATCTCAAAGACACAAAAAACACAAAAGAAGAAGAGAGAGAGCAGCTCAGGACACAGTCTGCTGTTCATCTCCATCTCAAAGACATAAAAAACACAAAAGAAGAAGAGAGAGAGGGTCAGATCTGAGCCACAGAAAAGAAATGGTTTGAGAGGAGAAATAAAAAACATATTTTTGTTAGGAAAGAGAATCCTTAGACATCATCTATCTCCTATTTATATCTCCATCCTCAGACCCACAGCAAAACAAAGAAAACCAAGAAAACAAAAGGGCTAGCTAGGATGCTAATAGGTGTGAAATCACTCATTAGGGGTTTGAATGACTTGTAGGACTCAGGCACAGTGGCATAATAGACCTAGCCAACAAACAGGTGCGTTAGCTTCAGTGTCGTTAGCGCCTCCTTCAGACCGATATGAGGCAGTGTCCAGAATAATCTGACCAGACCTGAAGAGGAGACTCGGACGAGCAGTGAAACGTCTTCACTCCTGCATCGATTTGTCCAGTTGACACATTTCATTTTTCTTTTGCTGTAGATCAGACGTCGATGATTTTACACGTGTCAGAGATTATACAAGTTTAACTCAGCTCAGCACTTCAGACTTAACACAGAGGAAAATACATTCTCCATTAAAACACACACCTGGTTTGAAAGTCTTAAAAGCTTCAGAGGAAAAAAGCCAAATGACCTTAAACATAAACTACGCTTTCAAAACCCTTTTAGACGTGTATTGTTATTTTTGAGCACTTCAGAGAAAAGGCGTTTCGATTTGACTCGTGCCTTATAACAAGCGCAGGAGAAATGTTTTTCAAAAGAATCATTTCGGACAAGTTTGTGTTGTCCCTGTAGGGAAATTTGATCTTGGAAAGGAAGAATTAGCTGGAATTTTGTGTTATCCTAATATTAAAAAGTAATGGAGCACCACTTTACCGGGGTGAAGTCTTCTAACACAAAACATTTGTTCAAACGTAGGGTTTTTATGTCATCCATGCATGTTTGAGTAATCTCGTGATCTCTCCGCGCACAACTCTACGTAACCCATTTTTTCATAAATACACATGAGCACGATACAAAACATTACACTACAACTTCACAAACCAGATGTGATGTGCAGTAGATTCTAATAATAAAACTAATACCTGAGGAAGGTGTTCGGCGCGATATTGTGGTTCAAATTTCGCGGTTTCGCTGTTTTGCAGATTTTTTTTGTTGCAATTTTGTATGCATTTTTACAGCGTATAAATGTGCATTGTGTCGTGCGTCCTGATTGGCTGTTGGACTGTAGACCATTGTGTCGTGCGTCCTGATTGGCTGTTGGACTGTAGACCATTGTGTCGTGCGTCCTGATTGGCTGTTGGACTGTAGACCATTGTGTCGTGCGTCCTGATTGGCTGTTGGACTGTAGACCATTGTGTCGTGCGTCCTGATTGGCTGTTGGACTGTAGACCATTGTGTCGTGCGTCCTGATTGGCTGTTGGACTGTAGACCATTGTCCATCAGTCTCCTCCGTGCCGTGTCTCCTGTCCAGTACAGAATGTGTTCAGACAAATTTACATAAACGTTGGATCTCAGTGTGACTCTGAAGTGCTGTACGTTTGCAATTTGTTTTCTCCCCGACAAAACCCACAATGTCGATGAAACGTTCTGCACCGACAAAGACGCCTACGAAGGTTTGAACTTTGAGAGAGTTTAAACGAGAGAGAAATGTGAGAAAATGTTAACACCTGTGTGAGAAAAGTGTATAAAGTGTGTGGTGAGGGGAAAGAAAAAAAGAAAGAGGAAAAAAGAAAGAAAAAGAAAGAAAAAAAGAAAGAAAGGAAAAAAGAAAGAAAAAGAAAGAAAGAAAGAAAAAGGAAGAAGGAAGAAGAAGAAGGAAGACGAAGGAAGAGTGTGTGAGAAAAGTGTATAAAGTGTGTGGTGAGGGGAAAGACAAGAAAGAAAGAAAGAAAGAGAAAGAAAAAAGAATAAGAAAGAAAGAGAAAAAAGAAAATGAAAAAAGAGAAAAAGAAAGAAAATTAAAGAAAGAAATAGAAAGAAAGAAAAAAGAAAGAAAAAGAAAGAGAAAAAAGAAAGAAAAAAAGAGAAAAAAGAAAAAGAAAGAAAGAAAAAGAAAAAAGAAAGAGAAAAAGAAAGAAAAAACAAAAAGAAAGAAAGAAAAAGAAAGAGAAAGAAAGAGAAAAAAAAGAAAGACAGAAAAAAGAAAGACAGAAAAAGAAAGAAAGAAAGAAAAAAGAAAGACAGAAAAAGAAAGAATAAGAAAGAAAGAGAAAAAAGAAAAACAAAATGAAAGAAAGAGAAAAAGACAGAAAGAAAAAGAAAGAAAGAAAAAGAAGAAAGAAAGAAAGAAAGAGAAAAAGGAAGAAGAAGGAAGAGTGTGTGAGAAAAGTGTATAAAGTGTGTGGTGAGGGGTTTTACAGACAAAAACAGAGAGAATAATGTAAAAAATAAAGATGATACTTCGTGGATTTCATTTATCGTGGGTTATTTTTAGAACATGACCCCCGAGATAAACCAGGGAAAACTGTACATCCATTTATTGTTCAGTATATGACATGGAACAATATTTTTTGGGTCAATATTTCACTTTTTCTTTGCACTACTTGGAAATTGCTGGTTCCTTTTGGCCATATAATAAGATTTAAGTTGTGAAAGGTTTTCTCATTACAGATGCAAACTAACGACTAAAGTGTTTCATTCTGCTGTTTATTTATTGCAGCTCGTGATTGTTTTTTTGTTTTTGTGGTTTAAATCTGGTCTTGGGTCGTTGTTTCAGTGCCGTAAATCAGTTTTAACATTATTGTTTATCGTTTATATTTACTTCAGCGATATATCAGACTTCAGAATGTGTTATCGGAGTGTGGGAGTCTTCAAAAACCTCTTCAGCCGAGTGCGTCTCCCGTTTCCTCCTCACGAGTGGAACGCACACTGATTGTGTTGTGATATGGCTCTGACGGGGGCGTGACTTAGCCAGGAGAGGGGGGACGCATGTTCTAAATAAACAGCCCTAATGATTAATGTGCTTTTAATAGATCAGCAGACCAATAACACCCTTGAACACTGCACCGTTTGTCTTGTGTTTTTTCTATTTCTGATTGAAAACAGCTCCACTCCGACAATAAGCACTTTCACTATCGGAACAATCCAAGTCTTTATCGTCTTTATTGACCCAACAATCAAAACCGTATTGATTTTCTTCCGTTCTACAGGAGTCTAAGTCGAGGTTGCCAGATTGTGTGTTTCTTCAGAATAGCTGTAAAAAGCTGAGTTGGGAGACTAAACAAAACATGCCAATTTCCAGTAATATTTTTTTTTTCCCTCGACAGATGCACTCAGACTAGGCATTTTCTGTTTAAGTTTGTAATCACGGCGTACACAACCCACAGTGGAAGGCGCTAATAGCCGCAGCAGGTAGCTAGCTGGCTAATGTACAGTGGAATTGCTGAAGGCGCAATCATGCTAACGAGCTTTGACGAATTTAATTGTAGCAGAGCAAATTACTGGTGTAGAAAGAAGATCATTTTGAGAACTCACTTCAAGCTTTGCATTCAAGAACTTTACTGCCGTGTTTCTGCTCTGAAAAAGATGGAGAGGTCGGGATTTTAATTACTTTTTAATCAAATAGTAATAAAGTGAATAAGTGATTACGCCGGTCTCACCGAGGTTTAAAGGGCCTTTTCTCATTTGTTTCTTTGAACGAGGCTTTCGTCGTTTTGGTTTGATTCAGCCTCGGTAAATACCTTTGACAAGAACTGATGGAACTCATTTATGGTCCATTTTTTAATATCATGTGGAAAATATCATTTATTTTACTGCACTCCAGACGAAAGATCGAGCGATGTGGGTTTTTTAATGGCCGATGCCGATACCGATTGTTTAGAATCCAGAGAAACTGACGGCCTATGAACTCTGTCAATATTTTTACACTGATATAAAAAGAAATGGGATTATTTTCCGCCGAATGATGCAATTTAAATCCTCTACAAACTGACGCACCGCCTTTTTTTTAACCATAAACCTTTAAAAAACATGTGTTGTGCATGTTACGTTACAAACACAACTCCTGTGGATCATTATCTTATCATTTGGACATTTTAAGTCACAATATTCATCTAAAACGACTTAATAAAAGAAAAAAGTCCGCAGAGTTCCACGTTAGAAAGTTGAGGTGCCCGATGGAGCTGACGTCGCCGTGAACGTCATGGCAAAAAAGAGTCGACGCCCCCGATGGACAGCTGCACATCACGCTAAAAAATAAAACTGAAGAAGGAACAGTGGGCGTGTCCTAGTGGGCGTGTCCTAGTGACAGTGAAAATGGAGGTTGATTGTCAAAATGACGTCCTGAAAATATGTTTTTAAAGACACGTCTGAGCCTCTAAACCCTGGGACCCGATACGCCGATATATGTCCGATATTTGGACTTATTAGCGTATCTGATATCGACCTTAAATCTCCAGCATAGACCGATATTTTGTTTTGGTCGATGCGTTGCCTAGAAACTAAACGCGAAGCTTTACGTTAACACTTTAACACGAGAGATCGCTGCGTAAAACGTGACCACACAGCTCTCTTATTGTTGTGTGGTAAAAAAAACAGGCTTGGAGGGAGTTTGTAGTAAATTTATACTGCGTAATTTGGGGAAAATAAGTATTCTAAACAATCAGCCATGAAAAAACCCATATCACTCGATGTCTAGTGGCTACGGTTGTACAAATATCGACGAGGCCACAGCCGCCGTTTCAGTTCACAGCACTTACACGGGTATTATGATCGTCCTTTCGCTCGTCTTTGTGGTGTGAAAAGTACTTGAACGACTTCTACCTGCGATACCTTGAGCCGTATCTCCCGTCCGTCCTTCAGCCCGTCCATCCTCAGGTGTGGGGTCGCTGGACGCCTGCCACATAGAAACATCATTTTACATTTATAAACCGTTTATTCCGAGAGGGCAAAGGATGGAGATGTCGGAGGAATGTCACCGCTCTTTTTGTCTGAAGAGTAAATCTGCTTAGCACTTGGCTGTGACGCGGCTGACGCTGTGTCCTGCCGTCCGATGTCTTTGGGCGCACGCAGGGACATGAATGTGCGCGGAATTTGATATCGGCTTAAAGGACGCTCACAAAAGACAGTGCGAGCGGCAGAGGGCATTCAGAGCGCCGACAATGGAAGGTAATCAGCCACTTTTACTCAAGGAACAGAAGCCGGCTGAAGGTTGTTTGAGAGCAGGAGGTTTTCTGGGTCATCGTTTATAAGGAAGTTGTTGGATAAAGTTCCACTCTGACGCACTGTAATCGGGTTCATGAGCAAGACACTTCACTCACGCTGCTCATTTCTCTTATTACCTGGTTTGTTGTGACATATTTTTGACTTAACAAGCAAACAAATGATGAGTTTAAAGGTTCTGTATTATGCAAATGGACTCTTGTGAAGGAAGAGACTGCAGAACAGGTAGAGAGGTGAAAAAAGTTTATCTGATCAGATGAATGAAGTTACAGACAGCAGCACATGTATTATATTTCAAGGGAGTTTTTCCAGTACTTATAGTCGAGAAAGGTTCTGTCTATAGAAGGCTGCTCCTATAAGGACAACCTCATTTTACATACTGTACATACAAGGTCATAAATGTATTTGTTTTGTTTTGTTTTGTTTTGTTTTGTTTTGTTTTATTTTATTTTATTTTATTTTATTTTATTTTATTTTATTTTATTTTATTTTATTTATTTTATTTATTTTATTTATTTTATTATTTTATTTTATTTTATTTTTGTATTTATTTTTTTATTTATACATACAGGAGGACCCAATGAAAGCACTTAGGCTCTCTTTTTCATAGGCGCCCTCTTTAAAATACAACACAAACTGAAAAAAAAACAACAAAAAAAACCAAATAAGAAATAAATAAGAAAAATCAAAAACAAATTAGTCCATATAAACATCCAAAACAAGAGCAGGTGTGTATAAAAGTATATTATCAGATTATTAAATTGCGAATGTGTCACCAACATTCAGTCCAGTTTTGCTTTTTCTTGGAGAGTTTTCCACCACCTAAACGACTCTTTCCTGACTCTGTGGCGGCTCGTCCCTTGAATGTTCTGGTATCAGTGATTAACAAACAGGTGAGGGATTCTGGCAGGTTTTTGAAGTCGTCTCTTATAGATAAACTTCACACAGAGCTGTTTTCTTCTAACAAATAGCGATGGAAAACCCACTTTTTCATAGAGAAACAGGGATGAGTTTCAAATCCATCACCTGAAATAAAACGAAGAGCAGAGTGAAAGAGAAGGTCCAACGGTTTCAAAGCAGAGGCTGAAGTCTGGACACCACATAAATGTTCAGACCGTTACCTGTTTACAGTAGAAAACGTCACTAAAAGACACTGCAGCCGCTGAAAAGACGGATCATAAAACGTCTGTTCGACCTGAAGATGAAGAGCTGTGTCATGTGACCGAAGAGGCAGGTCCAGTGTAAACATTTTAAAACACGTCTGTGTCACATTTTTACTGAGAAACAAGTTCAACTCAGTGTTTGTAACGTGCAGTTTTCAACACAAGGTTTGAGAGTAAAACAAATAAAACTAAACTCAGACGTTATAATGTGATAATTCTGCTCCCGCCTTTAAAACATCAAATCAAATCAGTCAAAAAGGATTTATTTATCTCCAAGGACGAATTCTGGAGTTGTGTTTTGTTTCATTCACACATGTTTGAGTCACACTTTATTATTAGTCTGTTATATTTCCAAAGTTCAAAACGCTCTGTTCCACCTTGTGATGTCATCGAGTGGTAGTTTTCACATTAACTCCTCCTCCTTTTACCTTTAGTTCAGTCGAGATAAACGGCAACTCCAGGACTGAAACGATCCAAATGATTCTATAAATGAAGGTGTGTGGAGTTTAAAAACACAGTGGAGCACTTCCTGTTTCGCCACATGATGACATCACAAGGTGGAACAGAGTGTTTTCAGTTTGAGAGAAGAACTCAGCTTAAATCTGCAGAAACGAAACACAACTCCCGGTCTGTTTGTGACAAGGAAACGACATCAGAACAGAGAAAACAGCGTGACATGGACATTTTTACCTCGCGGTTTCCATGGCAACAGCAAAGTTTTACTCAAGTTTGCGTAACATTTCAAAACAGCAACGTGTCCATTGAGAAAAGAAAGTTTCAAGCTGCTTAAAAGTCAACTGCACACAAAGTTAATTATGGAGTATCAGACACATTTCACAGTTTTCGCCAGTGAACCAGAGGGTAACCGGTTCAATTCCCATCCAAACTCAAACTATCTGTGTTCCCGGGTGAGGCTCATCAAACCCATCGGCCACTACGGTCACATCAGGAAGGGCATCTGGCATTAAAACTCGCCAAACACGCCATAACCACCGGGATATTAAAGCCTGTTTATGAGCTTCAGCTTCCTGTTTACAGCCGCCATTTTGAGGACTTTTCACTATTCAGACGATGTGATATTTAGTTTTGAATTTACTCCTCGGAGCCCAAACACATTCAAATAAAAAAAGGGAAAACGTCTCGTCTGTAAACAGCCTTTGGACGTCTTTTGTTCCTCACATCTCTGCCGCGAAGAATGAAATGAATGTAAAACTCAAACAAAGTCGCTGAAATAAATGTTCAGTTGTGTCTTTTATGATAAGACCCAACAAAGGTACGACTTATTTCATTTTGGATGAAGTCAGAGCTTTGATGCAGAAAGTGAAATTATAATTAGTTCTCCATATTCCCCACAGTAAACACGACTGAAGAAACTTATTATTTTTATTATTATTTCCAAATGTATTTAACAAATGCAATACTTATTTGTCAGTATTGTATTTTTCCAAGGGAGAAAATTAAATGAAAACACGTCCAATCCTCTGGTTCAATCACAGTCTGTTTATATAAGTGCACATTGCTAACCTGCTAGCGCCGCGTTCCAAACAGGAAGTGGTCATGTGCATCACTTCCTGCTCCATCGACTCTGGCTCCAATTCACTTTACACTGAAAAAACTGCTGTCAAACTCCTCATTTTTGTCTTAAATGTTCATATTAACCCTCTGCATGATCCTGGGGTTTATTTGTTTTAGTTATTTTGTGTTGAGTTTATTTATTTATTTTTATTTTTTTACCTGCTTCACTGAAACAAACAAATCTGACTGGCCGGGGGAGTTTGATTCTGCACCGAGAAGAAACGGAGACGAGACTCATGTCCCTCAGTAAAAGAAATACAGAGACACAATGTAGACCTGGATTAGACCTGGAATAGACCTGGTTTAGTCCTGATATAGACCTGGTTTAGTCCTGATTTAGACCTGGTTTAGACCTGGTTTAGACCTGGTTTAGACCTGGTTTAGACCTGGTTCAGACCTAGTTCAGACCTGGTTTAGACCTGGTTTAGTCCTGATATAGACCTGGTTTAGTCCTGATATAGACCTGGTTTAGTCCTGGATTAGACCTGGTTTAGTCCTGATATAGACCTGGTTTAGTCCTGATATAGACCTGGTTCAGACCTGGTTTAGTCCTGGATTAGACCTGGTTTAGTCCTGATACAGACCTGGTTTATTCCTGGATTAGACCTGGTTTAGTCCTGATATAGACCTGATTTAGTCCTGGATTAGACCTGGTTTGGTTCTGGATTAGACCTGGTTTAGTCCTGATATAGACCTGGTTTAGTCCTGATATAGACCTGGTTTAGTCCTGATATAGACCTGATTTAGTCCTGGATTAGACCTGGTTTGGTTCTGGATTAGACCTGGTTTAGTCCTGATATAGACCTGGTTTAGTCCTGATATAGACCTGGATTAGTCCTGATATATACCTGGTTTAGTCCTGGATTAGACCTGGTTTAGTCCTGATATAGACCTGGTTTAGTCCTGATATAGACCTGGTTTAGTTCTGGAATAGTCCTGGATTAGACCTGGTTTAGTCCTGATATAGACCTGATTTAGTCCTGGATTAGACCTGGTTTGGTTCTGGATTAGACCTGATTTAGTCCTGATATAGACCTGGTTTAGTCCTGATATAGACCTGGTTTAGTCCTGGATTAGACCTGGAATAGTCCTGGATTAGACCTGGTTTAGTCCTGATATAGACCTGGTTTAGTCCTGATACAGACCTGATTTAGTCCTGATATAGACCTGGTTTAGTCCTGGAATAGACCTGGTTTAGTCCCAGATTAGATCTAAATCGTCAATGGACCAAAGCTCTACCAGCTGAGCCACAGTCGCCTGAGATCCGTCCATCGTCAGAAGATCCTCAGGTCAAATCTAAAGTTTAAATCTGCACATTCAGGTGTTTGTTCTCGTTGCGTGTGCTGTTCACGTTCTGTTCACGTGTGTCTAATCCGAGTAAAAGTGGCGAGATGCAGGAGTGAAGTGCGTGGAAACTGTTTGTCAGGCGGCACATGCTTCAGCGAAAGTCATTACCTGCGAATTAAGAGGTTAATTAAGTTTATGTTCTTCAATTAAAGAACGTGAAGTCATATTTGATGTTCATATCTCAGTCAATAAAAGCTGCAGTGAGTTTGCAGACCCCTAAAATGTCACGACTGTGTTTTAAAGCGTGTACTACTGCTTTGTAAAGTAAAGTAAAGTAAAGTAAAGTACCGCCTGCTCGTCGCCATGGAGACCCGCCTGGAATGTTCCGCAGTATGGGATTAAACTGTTTTCATGAAGAGAAGTTGTAGGAGGAACGTCGCCAGGACAAGTCCCAGCTCAGAAAAACCCGTCGCACAGTTTGTGTTATCACTTAAATGCAAAAAAAATGCTTAATGCCGTATTGCGGAACATTCTGTAAAGCTAAATATAAACAGTTATCGTTTGACTTTTGACTAAATGAAGCACAAAGTTTGGAAAGTGACTGGGTCTGTGTTAGAATAGACTTTTTTTTGTTTTTTGTTTTTATTTTGTTTGTTTTTCTGTGAGTTTCCGGGCGGATTACCAAGTTATTTTACCCATGATCCTCCTGGCGTCAGATGGTCAATGGAGGTTGAGTCGTTGGTGAAGTGTCTTGCTCAACGACACAGTAGCAGTTTGCGTTAGGTTTGAACCACCAGTCGTTTAGTGAAGAGATTAGTCGACAGTGGCTCATTTGGTTGAGTTTTTGTCCACTGACCCAAAGGTTGCTGGTTTGAATCCCGCTCTCGACATAAACGCCATCGGTTGAGCGGTGAGATACGATGACCCACAGGTTGGCGGTGCGATTCCAGCTCCCACAGATGAACGCTGTTGTTGTGTCCTTGGGTTAAACAGGCTTTTTAGCACGATTTTTCATGTTTTTTTACAGTGTATGAACGTGCATTGTGTCGTGCGTCCTGATTGGCTGTTGGACTGTAGACCATTGTGTCGTGCGTCCTGATTGGCTGTTGGACTGTAGACCATTGTGTCGTGCGTCCTGATTGGCTGTTGGACTGTAGACCATTGTGTTCCACCTTGTGATGTCATCATGTGGTGATACAGGAAGTGCTCCACTGTGTTTTTAAACTCCACACACCTTCATTTCTAGAATCATTTGGATCATTTCAGTCCTGGAGTTGTCAATCTCTACCAAAGTATTTCTAAAAACCATCATTTTTATTTACAGTATCAAAAAACATTTATATTTTATTCCTCCAACAAATGTTTAGGCCTGAAAACAGGTCTGGATCTTAGATTTTGTTCTTTAAAAATGAACTTATTTTTGAAAATTTGTGAAGGTTTGAACTTTGAGAGAGTTTAAACAAGAGAGAAATGTTAATGCTTGTGTGAGAAAAGTGTATAAAGTGTGTGGTGAGGAAAAAGAAAAAAGAAAGACAAGAAAGAAAGAAAAAGAAAGAAAGAGAAAAAAGAAAGAAAGAGAAACTGAAAGAAAAAGAAAAAAAGAAAGAGAAAAAAGAAAGAAAAAGAAAGAAAGAAAGAAAGAGAAAAAAGAAATAAAGAAAAAGAAAGACAGAAAAAGAAAGAGAAAAAGAAAGAGAAAAAGAAAGAATAAGAAAGAAAGAAAAAAGAAAATGAAAGAAAGAAAGAGAAAAAAGAAAGAAAAACAAAGAGAAACTGAAAGAAAAAGAAAAAAAGAAAGAGAAAAAAGAAAGACAGAAAAAGAAAGAGAAAAAGAAAAAGAAAATGAAAGAGAGAAAGAAAAAAAGAAAGAATAAGAAAGAAAGAAAAAAGAAAAAAATAAAGAAAAAGAAAAAAAGACAGAAAGAAAGAGAAAAAGGAAGAAGAAAGAAGAGTGTGTGAGAAAAGTGTATAAAGTGTGTGGTGAGGGGTTTTACAGACAAAAACACAGAGAATAATTGTGAAAATAAAGCTGATACTTCACAGATTTCACCTCTTGTGGGTTATTTTTATTAAACTCAGGGAGCTCTGTGTTTACCTTTCACCATCAGTCACCTGCTCAGACGTCATAACGTGAGGAAAATACTGTTTTTAGATTCAAATAAAAGAAAAAACACAACTGTCGCGTGTTAAGGCGTCAGGTCAGGCCTCTGCAGTGATGAAATAAAAAACACACAATACATTACCGAATAAAAACGTATGTCCCACGGAGTTCTGAGTGGAGCGTTTTTAATAAGACAGAAATGGTTTATTTTCTTATGGGATAAAGACTCGCACCGGCGGAGGATAAAGTGACTGTGGAACATGTAAGAGCAGATCTTTTCCCCGTGGAGATAATCACAATAATAACTCTAAATGTGTTTTTCAAAACAAGAAATTATCCCGGCTATGTTTAACCACGGGGCGTACGGAACAGCACTCAGATACCAAAGATGAGGTTTGAAAAGCTCCCCAGGTAAATTTCAACAATTGTCGGAGCAGGAAAGCGACGCAAAGTGTGTCGCACCTGAAACGCCTAAATTAGCTCCGGAATTGTATCGCAGTCCTTTTGTTTCTAATTTCAACTAAATGGGCGGAGTCCTGGTTTGCCAAATTGTAAAACGACACTGGGACATTATCGTATCCTTCATCAGGCACCGGGAAAAACAAAATAAGATCAAAACTTTTACAAAACAATTACATGTATTTAAAAAAAAAGTGATATTTAAAGTATTACACTATTTTCTGATTTGTTCTTATGTCGTTTCCTCGTCACACACAGACCTGGAGTTGTGTTTTTTTGTTTCATTCTCACATTTTTAACACACAAACCTGCAGATTTAGGCCTGTGGTAAATATTTATCATAGTTTTAAATGAGTAAAGTGACAGTAGAAGAAGAAAAGTACAAAAATACAGGAAGTAGCTCTGAATTCAAAATGGCCGCCGAAAAATCCATTGAAAATGACAAAAAGACCAGTGTGGCCGTTTAAACCTTCATTTAAGAAAACAAAGGTGATGAGTTTTGGCCCTTGTTTACATTATGGTTGCTATAGGTAACAGCTACAACCTGAACTCCACCAGGAAAGTTACATAGTGTAGCTTTAAGTCTTTGTTCGTGATAGTTAAAGAGCACATATTCCTCTATTTTCTGATCTGTTCTAATGTCGTTTTTCCTGCGTGATTCCATGGCCATAAAAAGTTAAAACCACACTTTGGAACATTCTCCAACTCTGCCATACTGGGGAGTATTACATTTCCATGGAAACAGGGAAGAGAAGGCCCTGCTCCAGGTCAAATAAGAGCGAGGTTTGTGGAGGTGCGAGTCCATCAGACCCAATGTTTCCTGATGCAAAAAAAACATCCAATAAATACAAAAGCTTTTATTTTAATTTATTTTTAGCAATAATAACAATCATAATTATCATAAAAATCATAATAAGACTGTGGCTTTAACTGAAAAGGTCAGTAATAAACGTCATGGTGCTGTGTTCTATTAAAAAGTTTACTCGGGCTTACTCTGGTTAGTGTAAATGTGTAATTGTGTAACTGTCTCTGTCTCAGAAAATAAATAAAAAATAATAATAAATAAATAAAAAATCATTATAAAAACCCTTGAATGTTGTGAATTGAATTGAAGTTCATCGACTACTTCAGTGCGACAACTTCAAACCACGGCCGACCTGCGTTACCTCATAATTCACTCACTCAAAGATGAACATCGATGGAGCGTTTTACATTTTAGATCAATATTTCTCTTTAAAATGAGTAAAATGTAAAAGTAATAATCTGTGTTTCTGTTTAAAGGTAAAACTGACTCTTTAGTCCATGTCATAAAGCTCCTCCCTCCTCAAAAACACACACTGGAGTTGTGTTTGTTTCATTCACATGTTTGACTCACACTTTATTATTCGTCTGTTACATCTACAAACCTCAAAAAGCGACGTTGCACCTTGTGATGTCATCAAGTGGTAGTTTTAAGGTTGGCGTTTTTAGCTTTTCTCTTCTTCCCTAGAAAAACCTTAATTACCAATAGAAAGTGAATTTATTCTATCATTCTCTCTACCTTTCCATCCATCATTCTTTCAATCTTTCTTTTTTATATCTCTAATTTTTCTTTCTGTTTCATCTTTCTCTCTATTTTTCTTTTTGTCTGTCTATCATTTTCTATTGTTTTTATCTTTCTATCGTTCTTTCTGTTTTTATTTCTGTCTCTTTCGTTTGTTCTTTATTTTTTCTGTCTCTATCTAGACCTGGAGTTGTGTTTTGTTTCATTCTCACATGTTTAACACACAAACCTGCAGATTTACGTTGAGTTCTTCTCTCAAACTGAAAAAAAAAACACTCTGTTCCACCTTGTGATGTCATCAAGTGGTAGTTTTCAAGTTAACTCCTCCTACTTTTACCTTTAGTTCAGTCGAGATAAGAGACAACTCCAGGACTGAAATGACCCAAATGATTCTATAAATGAAGGTGTGTGGAGTTTAAAAACACAGTGGAGCACTTCCTGTATCACATGATGACATCACAAGGTGGAACAGAGTGTTTTTTTTCAGTTTGAGAGAAGAACTCAACGTAAATCTGCAGGTTTGTGCGTTAAACATGTGAGAATGAAAAAAAACACAACTCCAGGTCTAGAGACAGAAAAAATAAAGAACAAACGAAAGAGACAGAAATGAAAACAGAAAGAACGATTGAAAGATAAAAACAATAGAAAATGATAGACAGACAAAAAAGAAGGATAGAAAAATAGAGAGAAAGATGAAACAGAAAGAGAAAAATTTGAGATATAAAAAAGAAAGATTGAAAGAATGATGGATTGACATAAAGAAAGGTAGAGAGAATGATAGAATTTCTGTTGGTAATTAAGGTTTTTCTAGGGCAGAAGAGAAAAGCTAAAAACGCCAACCTTAAAACTACCACTTGATGACATCACAAGGTGGAACGTCGCATTTTGAGCTTTGTAGATGTTACAGACTAATAATAAAGTGACTCAAACATGTGAGAATGAAACAAAACACAACTCCAGGTCTGTTTGTGACGTGGAAAACTGTGTAAAATTGGCCGTTTAGTCCTAAATATCCCAAAAACGTGCGTCTTCTTTCAGTAATGTTCAGTTTCGGGGCCCCATATTGGCTCCTGGGGGGCCCCATACATCCACATACGCTGTGTCGACACATATTTGACAAACGCGTGAGTTCGTGTGAGGTCTTAGACGGTCTGATCTATATTCTGTTTGGAGTGGAATCCGTTGGAGCGCACTGTAAGCCCCGCAGCCTGTCTGCTCAGTGTATCTGTGGATTTGGCGGCGTGCGCGAGCGGCAGACGGCGCTGGAGACCTGACAAGTGCGGAGTGAGTGATGAGTAATGCGCCCGGGGACGGGGAGACGCAGCCAGAGCGCGGCGGACGTGACGGGGACAGCTGATGTGGACCTGTCTCCGCCCGTCACAGAGGACAGACGCGCGGAATCAAACGCACCTGCGACGCCACACGGGGGTTTGTGCGTCTGAATCGGGTTTGGACCGAACGAGGTGTGACAAGTGACATCTTTCGCTTCTGGAATCTGTTCTTTAGAGATTTGCGCTGATTTCAAGACGATGTTTAGTCGCCCGGGGATTCAGAGTACGCCGTTTTTCAAGAGTTTAGAAACACGTGAGTCGCCGCGGAATCTCCCGGAGTTCAGATTTACTCATTAAACCCACAGTTATAATTTACACATTTAAATCACAATATTCATCTAAAACAACGAAATAAAAGAAACAGTTCAAGCTGAGTTCAAGTTCATAAACTGTGGTGTCCAATAGGAGCTGACGTCGCCGTAAACGTCATGACGATAAAGAGTCGTGTCGCTGTGGCGCCCCCTATGGACAGAGGCACGTCACACTAGAGCAGAGTGTTTTTTAGATTTGGACCAAAATGACGACGCGACGCTGCAGAATCTACGAGTATCAACGATTAAGAAAATAAAACTGGAGAAGGAAGAGCGGACGTCACAGTGGGCGTGTCACAGTGGGCGTGTCACAGTGGGCGTGTCACAGTGGGCGTGGCACAGTGGGCGTGGCACAGTGGGCGTGGCACAGTGGGCGTGTACGTCACAGTCATGAGAGAGGAGACGAGGAGAAGAAATGAGAGGAAACGAGAGAGAAGATGAGAGAGGAAAGGAGAGAGGAGATGACAGTGGGCGTGTACGTCACAGTGGGCGTGTCACAGTGGGCGTGTCACAGTGGGCGTGTCACGGTGGGCGTGTCACAGTGGGCGTGTCACGGTGGGCATGTCACAGTGGGCGTGTCACAGGGGGCGTGTCACAGGTGGAGGTTAAACGGGGGCAGATCGACAAAATGGCGTCTTGATAATATTGGATTAAACTCAAACATGAATCAGTCCAAATAAAATTTCAGGTGAGAAAAAGTTGAGCAGAAACAAACGAAACTATAAAACTCTGAAAAGTTTATTTTATTGAACTGGTCTGATTTAAGTCGTCCTTTGGTCCCACTGACCTAGAGATGCTTGTCCATGTTCATTTTTTTTTTCATTTTTCTGTTTAAAAGTCCGTTCTCCTCTGTGATCTCTGAGCTTTAATTTCAAATAGTCACAGAAATTGCCGGAGCTTTGGGACTTGAGCCTTAACTTTACCCGAGAGCGAAAACGACTTAAACGTGCAGGACGCGTGGAGAGAGGTCACTCTGGACCCCTCCCCCGCAAACGTCATGAGCTTTAACACTGATCCAGCCTCCACACGTCTGTACGCCACACCGCCCCCTGCAGGCCACACCGCCCCCTGCAGGCGACATTACAGGTTACATCACACAAAATGAACTCCTGTAGCTTTAATCCATGTTCTAATGTTGTTACAGTATCAAAACAGACCTGGAGTTGTGTTTTGTTTCATTATTATTAGTCTGTAACATCTACAAAGCTCAAAACGCTCTGTTCCACCTTGTGATGTCATCAAGTGGTAGTTTTCAAGTGAACTCCTCCTACTTTTACCTTTTAGTTCAGTCGAGATAAGTGGCAGTTTTTCCAGAAGCTGAAATGATCCAAATGATTCTATAAATGAAGGTGTGTGGAGTTTAAAAATACAGTGGAGCACTTCCTGTATCGCCACATGATGACATCACAAGGTGGAACAGAGTGTTTTCAGTTTGAAAGAAGAACTCCAGGTCTGTTTGCGACAAGGAAACAGGATGACAGCGCCATCTACAGTCCGACTCCTTCAGGACAGTATCTCAGGGGACTTTACACCGGGATGAGGGGCTTTTTCACTCTCACGCACCGACGTCACGTGACCACTCTGAGGCGCTAGTGAGCTCCAAACTGTCAGGAGGAAACAAACTGAACCTTGGACTGGAAAAATAAAGTTGCACTTCTCTAACTCACCACCAGAGGCAGTGTCCATGAGCTCGATGACTCTGTTTAAACAGTGTCCCCAAAGAGTCAAACAGGACTCACCTCCAGGGGGCGCTACAGTCAGAGAGCACTGGAGTGTTAAAGAGTGAGAAGTATTCTACAACTGAGAAGAGGGAGGGAGGGAGAGGAGGGAGAGAGAGAGGGGGGGAGGAGAAAGAGAGAGACAGAGAGAGGGGGAAGGAGAGAAAGAGGGAGGGAGAATGAGAGGGGGGGAGGAGAAAGAGAGAGACAGAGAGAGGGGGAAGGAGAGAAAGAAGGAGGGAGAGAGGTAGAGAGAGAGGAGGGAGAGAGGAGAAAGAGAGGGACAGAGAGACAGGGAGGAAGAGAGGGAGAGGAGGTGACAGGAGAAAGGGAGAGGCAGAGAGGAGGGAGAGGAGGGAGAGGGGGAAGGAGGGGGAGAGGAGAGAGGGGAAAAGAGAGAGAGGAAAGAGGAGAGGAGAGACAAGAGGAGAAAGGAAAGAAAGTGAGATAAAGGAAAGAGAGGAGGAGTAGAGGGGGGAGAGGGGGAGCAGGATGAAAAGTGTCCCGTCTGAAGCTCCTGAGGTTCGGGGTCATCTGGGGTTTTTCTGCTGTAAAAGGTGAAGCTAAAGACGACGATAAAAAAGCCACTGAGACTTTTCTAGTTTTGTGATTTGTCAGAGAATTAAATGTGACTAAAATATAACTCTGCGCGTTAGCTAACGCTGCGTCAAAGCTAACTCTGCGTCTAAGCTAACAGTAACTTTTATTAAAACATCAGATAAACAAACTGTTAAAACTCAAATTAATTAAATTAAAGACTAACTGATTGTTTTTAAATGTACAACACTTCAGTTTGTGGTGTTATTTTAATATTTACTATGCCTCAAAATTAGCATTAGCGTTAGCATTGAGACGAAGCTCCAGGTCTAAACGTGGACGACCTGAAGTCAACGGGCCGAGGTCAAAGGAGCATGTCACGAGTTTAGCCTTTAGCGGCTAAATCCGTCCTGCCCATTGACCAAGTGCAGCTGAGCTAAACTGAGCGGAAACGCGAGAGCGACAAGAACGGACGCGACGGAGACAATGAAATATTAAATAAATAACAAACTATAAATGATAATGTTTGTACTTCAGGTACTTCTGATTCACGTTCTGAACCTGCGTCTCGTTCTCGTCGCTCACGCGCTCGTTCATGTCGTACCATGTGAACGTAGCTGAAGATAAAGATTAAAAAGATGGATTTTGTTGTTGTAGTACCAGTGAGTGACCACTAGTCCGACTGTAGATGCTCTGACCCTCAGTTATTTTAATAGATCCATGATTGAGACACAAACATGTCTCTTTCTACGCACAGAAGTGTCTCTGTGGAAGTGTTCATTTTATTTGTGTTTAACGTGTGACAGTGACATCCACCTGACGCTCCCTGTCCACTGTCTGACCCTGACCCCCTGACCCCCTGACCTCTGACCCCTGACCCACCTGACGCTCCCTGTCCACTGTCTGATCTTTAAATATTCAGTCATTTTACCGTTAATCTGCAAAAAAACTCATAGAGTCACAGTTACACACGTTTGTTATTTGTGCAGCTCAGTGTCACAGTCGGTTCGTAGCATTTCCACCTTTCAACGAGCAGTTTTGTGGTTTGATTCCCAGACCGTGTGACTGTGAGTTTTTTCATGGCACCAGGAATCCCCTAAATTAAACGTTCTCTTCGTGTGTTGCATTTCTTTCGCTTATCCAGGACTGGGTCAGGGGGTCATCCGTCTAACCAGGGACTCCCGGTCTTCCCTCACCCCAGACACCTCCTCCAGCTCCTCCGGCGGAGCAGTCGAGCAAACCGAACCTCACAGATTGTGTTGTGTCTGCGCTCGGTGATAAAGTGCGTCTGCCTGTTGCGTGTCTCTTTTTGAGTTTTAAACCTGTAGATAACATCGTTTACTTTGAACATTAAAGTCCTCGCATAAGCTTCCGTTTCTGTTCTGTATCTCGTGAGGCGTTGGATCGGCGCCATCTTTCCCACAACCCCCCCCCCCCCCCGCTATCAGCCGCCATCAGGTGCGTCCTCTCCTGGTAAAATGTGAACGTATGCACCGGCTGTCAATCAAAACGCCGCCCCGAGTCGTATTTGGCGTGTTTGTGTTGCCGGTCCTTGGGTCTAATTGCGTTGCGGCGTCTCCCCGCGCGGCCCCCGGTGTCAGATGGAACAGATGTCTGAATCGCAGCCTGACATTTGAGTTCTGTGGAAATATACGCGGCGTCTTGAAGGCTCTCATTTGTACAAGTTTGTTCTTTTCATCAGTCAGACGCAATAACAACGGTCAGAGTGACAGGGGGCGCCGCGAGGACAACAGAAGTGAACTTTAGGAGGATGCGTCAGCTGTCTGCCATTTTGTGAGGCCCCGGGCTAAGTTTGGTTACGTCGCATTGATCCGGGGAAAATGAGGGGTTTAGTGCGGTTCAATGCAGAGACGAGAAAACTGGTGATGAAACCGTTTTGTTTTTGTTTGGTGATTGGCAAAAAGTGACGGTGGAAATAGACGAAGCTGCTGCTGAGTTTAGGATGAGGACGAGTTTAGAGTTTAGAGTTTAGAGTTTAGAGTTTGTTCAGGCTTTGTTCTCAGGAGTTTCTGAGTATATGAAAATAAACATCAGAATCAGGACAGTGTGGATATTATAACAACAAGAGCATAATAAATAATAATAATAATAATAATAATAATAATAATAATAATAATAATAATAATAATAATAATAATAATGTATGGTTCAATTATAGACAAAGGGCTGCAGTCACCAGATACAGACCTGGTTTAGACCTGGTTTAGTCCTGGTTTAGATCTGGTTTAGTCCTGGTTTAGTCCTGGTTTAGTCCTGGTTTAGATCTGGTTTAGTCCTGGTTTAGTCCTGGTTTAGTCCTGGTTTAGATCTGGTTTAGACCTGGTTTAGTCCTGGTTTAGTCCTGGTTTAGACCTGGTTTAGTTCTGATTTAGACCTGGTTTAGTCCTGGTTTAGTCCTGGTTTAGACCTGGTTTAGATCTGGTTTAGACCTGGTTTAGTCCTGGTTTAGTCCTGGTTTAGACCTGGTTTAGTTCTGATTTAGACCTGGTTTAGTCCTGGTTCCGTCCTGGTGTAGTCCCAAGTTAGTCCTGGTTTAGTCCTGGTTTAGTCCTGGTATAAGTCGCATAAAAAAAAAAAAAAAAAAAAAAAAAAACGGGGACCAAATCTGGACTAGAACAGGACCAAACCAGGTCAGGACTGAACTGGACTAAATCCAAAACTAAGACGTAAAGATCTGGTTCTGCTTTTACTGTAGCCACAGCTGCCCTGGGACAGACTGACAGAAGTGAGGCTGCAGATCTGCAGTACTGGCCCATCTGAGCACAACCACGATGACCCACATTTACACTGTGTGCGGCGGGTCAAGTGTCCTGCCCAAGGACACAACAACAGAACTTTAAAGAGCAAATTTAAACCACAAAAACTTTTATAAATCTACAATAATGTTAAAAAGAATCAGCTGAAATTAAAAATAACCCAAAAATATCCGAGTATTGCAAAGAAAAAGTCCACATGAGAAATACAGACCCACAAAAAACGGTTCCATCTTTTATTTATAGAACGATAAGTTGATAAAGTGATTATGACGACGGGTCCAGCTCTGGGTAATATCTCGTTAAATATAGTCCAGCACATTTCCTCCACTTGTCACCAGTTAAACATAAACCGAGCTTAAATTTAAACCCAAAATTAAACCACCTTCTCTTCACTTTATCTCCAGCAGAAGCTCCCATTTCCCAGGTTCGTCTTGTCCTATAAATCTGTATTATAGTTGCATTTCTGGACGTTTTAACCTTACAGTAGCGCAGACAGAGAAGCAGATGGGTGGAAGTATTTAAATTGGCCGATAAAACAACATAATGACCTAATCTTTCCATAAAACCACATGAGCTCTGGCTGCACCTGCTCAGGTCTATGGAGCAGATGGACAAATGACCATTACTGCCTGTCACCCCAACGGCCAGGCCTGCTGCTCCCACACCTGCGGGACCGGACTCTGGACCCGCCTCGGACCAGAGCCGCCGTCCAGGGTCTGCAAAAAACACTCATTTGTGACGAGAAGTAAGTCGTTCGAAGAGTCAAACAGCTCTCCCTCGATACAGAGTCGCCTTTGACCTTTGACGACCTTGAACTCGCGCCAAGTCGGAAGGTAAAGCGTAAACGTGTGAGAATGTGGAACGGTTTGATCATTTGTCACGACGGTAATCTCCTCCACAAACGGTTTAAAGAAGTGACTGAGTGAGTTTGACGAGGCTGGAGCAGGTGCAGCGGCGAATCTGGAGCAAAATCTCGACCGTGAGTGTCATGGCAACCAAAGAGCCAATCCAGAGCGAGGCTGTTGAAGGTAACGCCTCTACGCCGCTTTTAACATTTAAGACCAAAATGAGTCTGACAGCAGGGACAGAGAGAGGACACAGTCTTTCAAAAAAACACAAAATAAACTCAAAATAAAAAAGAATTAAATAAATAAAAAAAAATTAAAAAACAAGTCAAAATAACAAAAAAACAAAAAACTCAAAATAAAAAATAAATAAAATAAAAAAACAAGTCAAAATAACAAAAACAAAGCAAAATAAACCTCAAAATAACAAAAAAGAAAATAAACCAAAAAATTAACAACCTCAAAATATATAAAAAAAATAAAAAAAAAGTAAAAATAACAAAAAAAATCCCCAAACAAATAAAGCTCAAAATATAATAACAATAATAACAACAACAATTAATAATAATAATAATAATAATAATAATAATAATAATAAAATCAAAATAACTCAAAAAATTAACCCCAGGATCATGTAGAGCGGGCTAATACGAACATTTAAGACCAAAATGGAGTCGGAAATGCGCCCATGGTCACTTCCTCTTTGGAACGTGGCGGCTAGCAGGTTAGCTACGTCCATTTATATAAACAGACTATGGAATCCTCACATAAACTATAATTAAGACTAACACAATCCGTCTGGACCAGAGGTAAACCCGAAATATATTTTGAATAGACCACTGTGCTTTGTTTTGTTTTTACAGACACATTTTAATTTAAATACTGAATTAAATGTCAGATTAAATGGAAAAATAGTTGGTAAATGATTATGCAGAAGTTTCAAAACGTAACAGGAACGCTGGATACTCGTTTGAGCTGAAATCGATACTAAAAAAGTCACATTCACAGAACAAAAAGAACCTTTTCTGAATCTTAAATAAAGTGTTTTTTATTTCCGTAGTATCAGGATTGGTTTTGAGAGTTGAGCTTATTCCTCGGTATCGAAATGTGTTTGAAATTTTAGTATGGCAGTAAAAAAAAGTCATATATTTTTCACACAAATGATCAGATTGAAAAGTTCTGTGGCTTTCCCGTTCAGACATATTGTAATATAAGTTTCTTCCCTCCGTGTGAGATTATGACATCACCAAACTCAAGTGTAAAATTGTGTCTCTGCATTGGGACATGAGCAGAATCCAGAGCAAACAGATGAAACGTGTAAAAAAGGCCAGAGTTTTGGCTGCAGCTGCTGGTCCCATGACGCAGGGTCTTCACATCTCCATCCCCCTCCCGTCTCCTCCGTCCCGTCCTCCCCCGCCCCGCTCCTCCACCGCCCCCGCGCGCTCTCTCATTATGGTAAAATAATCTCTCTTTTACCTCGCGTTTCTCCAGGTAAAATACATTTGTTATTCCATTATGGCTTGATCGACAGGGCTGCCCGCAGATAAATGCAGAAAGTCTTTAGCGTGGCGGGGGTTTGTGCCAGCGGCCATTTTGGCTCTATTCAAACGCGTTCTTTGCCAAGTGCCAGGCCGGCTGCCAGTTTCCACGGCGATGGGCACCACCTGTGATGGATGGCCCCGCGGGAGAAGCACACGCTCTGCTGTTACTGCACGCTGGAATGTACAAAGAGGTGTGGGAATACGGAGGTACAACGTGGTGACCTGCAGATGGTCCCGGTTTAGACCTGGTTTAGGACTGGTTTAGACCTGGTTTAGACCTGGTTTAGACCCGGCTAAGCTCTGGTTTAGATGCACTGGTTTAGGTTTGTTCTGGTTTAGTCCTGGTTTAGTTCTAGTCCAGTTTTGTATTGTCCACATATAGAACAACATACGACAAAGGACAGAGAGTGACCTGCACCAGTCTTATTTAAGTCTTTAGTCCTGGTTTAGTCCTGGTTTAGTCCTGGTTTAGTCCTGGTTTAGTCCTGGTTTAGTTCTGGTTTAGTTCTGGTTTAGTCCTGGTTTAGTCCTGGTTTAGTCCTGGTTTAGTCCTGGTTTAGTCCTGGTTTAGTTCTGGTTTAGTTCTGGTTTAGTCCTGGTTTAGTCCTGGTCCACCTCTTACATTCACAGAAACATTAGAATAACAAATGGACATTACAGGTCTATAGGGGACTTTTATCTGATATTTATTTATTTATTTATTTATTTATTTATTTATTTATTTATTTATTTATTTATTTATTTATTTATTTATTTATTTATTTATTTATTTATTTATTTATTTATTTATTTATTTATTTATTTATTTATTTATTTATTTATTTATTTATTTATTTATTTATTTATTTATTTATTTGTTTGTTTGAAGGACAGTGTGCAGATACATTAAAAACATGGCTGCACCAGATTTAGCAAAATGCTAATTTCCATCTGTAGTCCTTAAAAAACAAAATACATATAAAAAGTGCCATATATAATCCTGGTTTAGTTCCATGTTAGTCCTTGTAGTACATTTAGTTCACATATTAGAATAACTGCACGACTGCACAGCTCCAGTGCAACAGACGAGGTTTATTCTCGGATTTACTCCTATAGTTTAGATCAAGATAAATCCTGTTTTAATCCTGGTTTAGTCCTAGTTTAGTCCTGGTTTAGTCCTGGTCTAGTCCTGGTCCTGGTTTAGTCCTGGTTCTGGTTTAGTCCTGGTCCTGGTCTAGTCCTGGTCCTGGTCTAGTCCTGGTCTAGTCCTGGTCCTGGTCTAGTCCTGGTCTAGTCCTGGTCCTGGTCTAGTCCTGGTCTAGTCCTGGTCCTGGTCTAGTCCTGGTTTAGTCCTGGTCCTGGTCTAGTCCTGGTCCCGGTGTAGTCCTGACACTCTGTACAAATATTAGAATAACATGATAATTGCTGAGTTCCATTATGTGCGTCGGGGACCTGCATTCACCAGATAGTCTGCAGTTTTGTGAGCTTTCATTTGGCTGTGAGCGCGAACACAGTGGAGCCGATTCAAAGCAGTCGCGCGGTGGAGAATTAGCCTCGGTCAAGCGTAGCCTCGCGCGTTTGCTCTGTGGCCCTTCTGAAATAATTGAACAAAATATTTAAACGGATTTTCCCCTTTAACTCACAGCTCAGACGGCCAAGTTTGTTGATTGAAGTTACATAAAGCGCGGTGAATGTGAGCGGCATTTGAGCGAGGTTATGTAAAGCTGAGGATTCAGAGTTTATACGTCTTCCTTTTGTTGCAGTTACGAGTAAAATATATATATAGGCCTGTCGGGATAATTACTGTATCGAGCTGAATACATAACAGATGGAACAATCGGGTTTGAGGGTCAGTGTCTGTTGTGGGACGTTTTCTTCAGACAAGTGGAGGACATTTTGTTATTTTTGTGAAGATTTGAGCTTCAGAGGGTCGTATGAATATGTAATTACAGTGGCTCAGCTGGTAGAGCGTTCGTCCTCTGATCTGAAGGTTGGCGGTGCGATTCCAGCTCCCACAGAATGATGCTCAACACGTCGGCTTTACCAAAATTCACGTTCTGTTTATGTGATGAAAGACATGGCTAATATCCCACGTTGACTTATTTAGTTGTGAGGTTATATCTTCATCTCAAACAGACCAGTTGTGTGTGTGTGTGTGTTTTCAGTCATTTTTGAGAGTGTGTATTCGTCTTTTTCATCTCTCAAACATCCGCATGTGCCAAACTCAAGGCCCACGAGCCAAATCTGGCCCGTCATGTCATTTTCTGTGGCCCACAACAAGGTAAATTAAAAGATCTGACTGTCTTAAAATGTCAGTTTACCAGGAGATACGCAGTTAAACAGCCATTTTTTTTTTTTTATATCTATGGAAATACATCTGTGATATTTGTAAACTGAATAAGTAATAAATACAGAAAGTTTATGAACAAGTTAAAAAAGTAGTTACATTTATTTTACATTACATCTGGTCCTTTTAGAGCGACTGAAAATGTGTTTGATGCCCCTGGATTAGGCGTACACGATCGAGCGTCTTGTCTACAAAAAAACTACGAAACTGGGAAGGTTTTTGCACCGCTCCCCACGCTCCCACCGCCCCCACCACTCCCACCACACGCCCCCTCCCCACTCAGCCCTCCCCTCACAGAACAGCGATCAGCTCATCGAGGGAGTTTTAGTGGGAATTTGCAGCTGACTTTCTGACCCCGAGTATCATAGTGTGAACCATATACAAACACAATACATGTTTTATTTTCTTACAAAGGTGCAGCACGTTCTGTTTCCCATCATGCAGCAGTGCTCAAACATCACACTAAGGGAAGATAACACCTACAGTGTGTTCTGGTCATTTTGTTTAAGGCCACGTTTCTTATCTGCAGCTCCTTTCTCTCAGGAATGTGTGACCCCCACGAAGAGACGGGTTTAAAACACTCCCCCCCCCCCCCCCCCCCCCACACACACACACACACCCCCACACACACCCATACACACACACACACACACTGGGAGGGGGATAACACACTAGTGCAACCTCACCCTGTCAGACTCTGCGTCAAACTCTGCTTTAGACACTACTCACTTATCTCTACTTTAGACACTACTCACTTAACTCTACTTTAGACACTACTCACTGAACTGTACTTCAAACTCTACTTTAGACACTACTCACTTAACTGTACTTCAAACTCTACTTTAGACACTACTTACTTAACCGTACTTCAAACTCTACTTTAGACACTACTCACTTAACTCTACTTTAGACACTACTCACTGAACTGTACTTCAAACTCTACTTTAGACACTACTCACTTAACTCTACTTTAGACACTACTTACTTAACTCTACTTTAGACACTACTCACTTAACTGTACTTCAAACTCTACTTTAGACACTACTCACTTAACTCTATTTTAGACACTACTCACTGAACTGTACTTCAAACTCTACTTTAGACACTACTCACTTAACTCTACTTTAGACACTACTTACTTAACCGTACTTCAAACTCTACTTTAGACACTACTCACTTAACTCTACTTTAGACACTACTCACTTAACTGTACTTCAAACTCTACTTTAGACACTACTCACTTAACTCTACTTCAAACTCTACTTTAGACACTACTCACTTAACTGTACTTCAAACTCTACTTCAGACACTACTCACTTAACTCTGCTTTACATTTTGTTTTGTTTTTTTCTGGACTCTGCCTTTAACCCGACTCTTTTACTGTAACTGACAGTACAGATCTACAGACCGATCCCTGAGCCTCTGCGTCTGCTCTTCAGGCAACAGAACAGAATCCGACAATAGAAACTGAAGAGCCAATCCAGAGCGGCGCTAAAATGCTCCTTCCTTAGCAACGCTGTCAATCAAACCTGTTGCTAACGCTAGCGGGAGTGACCTCGGGGAAAGACGGCGCCTGATTTGTCGCCTGATCAAAAACAACTTGTGCTTTCAGTGAATATATTATTTTCAAACCATCAGAACAGACATGATGATCTAAATGCCCCACAGAAGTGTAATAAACCTCCATTTGCCCCGCTGCCCCCCCCAGGACCCCCCCGGCGCCCCGCCCTCTGCCTGTTCCTCTGGACCGTCCTGTCCTGCTGTGCGGTCAGTGCGGGTCTCGTGTTTGTGTCCAGTGCCACATTCACAGCGACACAAACTACACTGTGAAATCCAATTTGGTTGGCAGACGTCCAAACTGGAAACATCCGCCGCAGCCAAACCATCTCCAAACACGCTCCAAATGAGATCAGGACGCACTCTGCTCCAAACCACAGCAGCACGGTCAACAGGGAGTGACCGGACAGAGGGAGTGACCGGACAGAGGGAGTGACCGGACAGAGGGAGTGACCGAGGGGGGGAGTGACCGCACCAGACACAGGGAGTGACCGCACCAGACACAGGAAGTGACCACACTGGGCACACGGAGGGAGTGGACACACTGGACACTCCTGGACACTGGCCTCTTCATGTCTTTCTGGACACTTTTTGCAGGGTTTTATTCTGCCTGTTCATGTTTTGATGATTATTTGTGATTATTTATGTTTTGATTTGTGTGATTTTAATGTTTCTTATTCTGTAAAACACTTTGAAAAACTTTGTACAAACTCTGCTGTACAAATAAACTGAAATTACCACTATGGAACTTTTTCTGGAGGGTCTGCCACCTGCTTGTCTCCATGGAGATGCATATGTTTAATGCCAGAGTGTGGAATATTAACAAATCCATAGAGACAAATACTGTAGGTGGTGGAATCATTTAGGAAAGTTACACTGTGAACCTTTATCTAACACACATTTGGGACAGATTTACATTTTTGTTCATTTATTCAGTGACTCAAAGTGAATATTTACCCAGTGAAGTTTGTAGTTTGATTCC
The DNA here is from genome assembly GCF_009829125.3 of Periophthalmus magnuspinnatus. Taxonomy (NCBI): domain Eukaryota; kingdom Metazoa; phylum Chordata; class Actinopteri; order Gobiiformes; family Gobiidae; genus Periophthalmus; species Periophthalmus magnuspinnatus. Next base: position 33,205,806 of record NC_047141.1, on the reverse strand, counting down.
TACATCTGGAAATAAACTGTTTTTGTGTCATTTGGCAGGACATTTTTATCACTGTCGGTCCTTTTTTATACATTTGCCTGTCAGATTTTTACAGTTTAAGACAAGACTGAAATCCACCTCTTCTCCCTGGTATTTAACACTAGCCCCGCCTCTTCTCCCTGGTATTTAACATTTAACACTAGCCCCGCCTCTTCTCCCTGGTATTTAACATTTAACACTAGCCCCGCCTCTTCTCCCTGGTATTTAACATTTAACACTAGCCCCGCCTCTTCTCCCTGGTATTTAACACTAGCCCCGCCTCTTCTCCCTGGTATTTAACATTTAACACTAGCCCCGCCTCTTCTCCCTGGTATTTAACACTACACAGCACATACAGGTGTTTTATTATCTATATATTTGTTTTGTTGTTTTTTTTTACTTTTGTGTGGAGCACTTTGAGCAGCTGACATTGTATTTAAATGTGCTATAGAAATAATTCAAGTTCATTTTATTTTGGACTTTATATAAAAATATAAATTATAAATCATATAAATAACTGAAAACCAGTCCATATGTTTGATCAGCCCAGTCCACACGGAAAATACAGAAAGAAATGAAGAGAATTCTGCAGTAAAAAGGAAATATGATGCATTTATCTGACATTTTAATTTTATTTTTGTTTCGTTCCTTCTGCAGAGGGACATGCTGGACGTGAGTCAGATCATGAAGGACCTGGCCAGTATGGTGCACGAGCAAGGAGACGCCATCGGTAAGACATTTTTTATTTATTTTAGACGGATTTAAACATCCCAGACCAAAATATCGTCTTTTTCTCTAAAACTGGTTCCACAAAACCTGATTGCATCCTACTCACTTTGCCTCTAGTTTTATTCTAGTTTAGAGCAACACTAACACTTTATTATTAGTCTGTTACATCTCCAAAGCTCAAAATGCGACGTTCCACCTTGTGATGTCATCAAGTGGTAGTTTTCACGTTAACTCCGCCTCCTTTTACCTTTAGTTCAGTCGAGATAAGAGACAACTCCAGGACTGAAATGATCCAAATGATTCTATAAATGAAGATGTGTGGAGTTTAAAAACACAGTGGAGCACTTCCTGTATCACCACACGATGACATCACAAGGTGGAACAGAGTGTTTTCAGTTTAAGAGAAGAACTCAGCCTAAATCTGCAGAAACAAAACACAACTCCAGGTCTGTGTGTGACGAGGAAATGACATTAAAACAGAGAAAACAGTGTAATCTGGGCCTTTAAACAGTGTAATCTGGGCCTTTAAACAGTGTAATCTGGGCCTTTAAACAGTGTAATATGGGCCCTTTAAACAGTGTAATATGGGCCTTTAAACAGTGTAATATGGGCCTTTAAACAGTGTAATATGGGCCCTTTAAACAGTGTAATCTGGGCCCTTTAAACAGTGTAATCTGGGCCTTTAAACAGTGTAATATGGGCCCTTTAAACAGTGTAATATGGGCCCTTTAAACAGTGTAATATGGGCCATTTAAACAGTGTAATATGGGCCTTTAAACAGTGTAATATGGGCCCTTTAAACAGTGTAATATGGGCCATTTAAACAGTGTAATCTGGCCCTTTAAACAGTGTAATATGGGCCTTTAAACAGTGTAATATGGCCCTTTAAACAGTGTAATATGGGCCCTTTAAACAGTGTAATATGGGCCTTTAAACAGTGTAATATGGGCCTTTAAACAGTGTAATATGGGCCCTTTAAACAGTGTAATATGGGCCTTTAAACAGTGTAATATGGGCCCTTTAAACAGTGTAATATGGGCCTTTAAACAGTGTAATATGGGCCCTTTAAACAGTGTAATATGGGCCTTTAAACAGTGTAATCTGGGCCTTTAAACAGTGTAATATGGGCCCTTTAAACAGTGTAATCTGGGCCTTTAAACAGTGTAATCTGGGCCCTTTAAACAGTGTAATATGGGCCCTTTAAACAGTGTAATCTGGGCCTTTAAACAGTGTAATCTGGGCCCTTTAAACAGTGTAATATGGGCCATTTAAACAGTGTAATATGGGCCCTTTAAACAGTGTAATATGGGCCTTTAAACAGTAGTAATATGGGCCCTTTAAACAGTGTAATCTGGGCCCTTTAAACAGTGTAATATGGGCCCTTTAAACAGTGTAATATGGGCCCTTTAAACAGTGTAATATGGGCCCTTTAAACAGTGTAATATGGGCCTTTAAACAGTGTAATATGGGCCCTTTAAACAGTGTAATATGGGCCTTTAAACAGTGTAATCTGGGCCTTTAAACAGTGTAATATGGCCTTTAAACAGTGTAATATGGGCCCTTTAAACAGTGTAATCTGGGCCCTTTAAACAGTGTAATCTGGGCCCTTTAAACAGTGTAATATGGGCCCTTTAAACAGTGTAATATGGGCCTTTAAACAGTGTAATATGGGCCCTTTAAACAGTGTAATATGGGCCTTTAAACAGTGTAATATGGGCCTTTAAACAGTGTAATCTGGCCCTTTAAACAGTGTAATCTGGGCCCTTTAAACAGTGTAATCTGGGCCCTTTAAACAGTGTAATCTGGGCCTTTAAACAGTGTAATATGGGCCCTTTAAACAGTGTAATATGGGCCTTTAAACAGTGTAATATGGGCCTTTAAACAGTATAATATGGGCCCTTTAAACAGTGTAATATGGGCCCTTTAAACAGTGTAATATGGGCCTTTAAACAGTATAATCTGGGCCCTTTAAACAGTGTAATATGGGCCCTTTAAACAGTGTAATATGGGCCTTTAAACAGTGTAATATGGGCCCTTTAAACAGTGTAATCTGGGCCTTTAAACAGTGTAATATGGGCCCTTTAAACAGTGTAATATGGGCCTTTAAACAGTGTAATATGGGCCTTTAAACAATGTAATCTGGGCCCTTTAAACAGTGTAATCCGGGCCGTTTCGTGACCTTGAATCGTGCACGTGCAGCACATGGACATTCTTGTGTCTCAGTTTTTATGACGCGTCCACAGATCAGAGATAAACATCAGCGTTTACGGCACAGAACACGATGATGTAATAGTCTCTGGTTCGTCTTCGCGTCTTGGAGCCGTGCGTTTCCAGACCGCGCCGTGACTTTACCTTTGCCCACGATAAAACACAGACCTGCACATTAGCTCAAGGACAGAAGCAAAACAAACGGTAATGTAAAAATACGACCCAATCTACTCACCGTGCATTATTTATGTCTCTAAATGTTAACTATTGTAATTACCTCAGTGTTACCGAGGAGAGAGGAGGGCCGCCGTGGGCCGCCGTGGGCCGGGGTACTCCAGTATGTGAGCGTGGCTTTAAAGGGTACTTAAAGGGCATGTACATTAGCCTGATTGAAGGCCGCAGACACAGGGTTATTCTCCAGCTAAAGGCAGCAATTAGGAGAAGTTATGGCTGTAGTAACTTGAAGAAGCAGTTTATTTTTACACCTGAAAGGCCAGTGCTGAGGCAGGACAAAGATATTAGGTCCAAATGTAACAATAAGTCGTTTATCAGGTTTACAGTTCACAAACACAGTGGGACGAGCTGTGGCCCAGACGTGTTTGTGGAAAATCTAAATTATAATTAAACTAAATGAAAAATAGAAACATTTTTATACGGCAGTTTTCCACCTTCAAGACGCAAAGTGATAAGACTCTGATCTGTTCTAACGTCGTTTCCTCGTCACAAACAGACCTGGAGTTTTGTTTTGTTTCTGCAGATTTAGGCTGAGTTCTTCTCTCAAACTGAAAACACTCTGTTCCACCTTGTGATGTCATCATGTGGCGATACAGGAAGTGCTCCTCTGTGTTTTTAAACTCCACACACCTTCATTTATAGAATCATTTGGATCATTTCAGTCCTGGATTTGTCTCTTATCTCGACTGAACTAAAGGTAAAAGTAGGAGGAGTTAACGTGAAAACTACCACCTGATGACATCACAAGGTGGAACAGAGCGTTTTGAGCTTTGTAGATGTTACAGACTAATAATAAAGTGCGACTCAAACATGTGAATGAAACAAAACACAACTCCAGGTCTGTTTTTGATGCGATAACAACATTATAAGGAGTCCGTTTTTGTGTGATATTGAACATTTAAAGTGCATTTGATCATTTTTCATGTTTTTTTATTTCCGTTTTGTTTTAACGGGACGGTCCCTGTGCTCAGTATTTATCATCGTTTACATAATTTACATCAGTTAAGCGGCACTTTGTGGGAAAAAAAGTGGCAAAGAATCATAAAAACTGAATTGTTCTTCCGCTTTACGACATGGAAATTTTCCTCCAAAATGCAAAAAAAAAGGAGAAAATTTCCGCACGAGGAGCCATTTTTCTGACAGTTTAAAGTTTCATTTCACAAAATAAAGGTGTATTATAACTATTGTGTAATTTACGTGTTATGTTTGCTCGTTAACATTTATGAAATTACCTCTGCGTGCGTCATATCGGCTCAATATCGACCCTGAAACCGGAAAAACCTGCTGGATCAGATATCGACGTCCAAATATCGATTCAGCCGATATATCATTGGACGTATAAAGTGAAGTAAGACGACTATTTCCAGGTCGTAGTTGCCCCAGAAACTTCATTATAGAAACTGTTCTGTCTTTACGTTTATTTAGAGAAAAATATAAGGACAAAACCAGGGCCGTTAACAGAAACGTGGGGCCCGGGGCAGGACGCCTCACACGGGCCCCCCCAGTGTTAATTAATATAAAATCATGATTTATTACAACCCCAATTCAAATGAAGTTGTGACGCTGTGTAAAACTGAACTCACACGTCGACGAAAACGGTGCGGAAACTCGACAAACACCTTCTACACTGAGCTGATGCTAAATATATGAATCATTCTTATAATTTTAGCAATAAACAAACACATGAAGGACCTGGATTTAAAGAACTTTATGTAAGATTGTGTTTTTAAATTTGATAAATGAGATGTAACTGTGTCCGGGGGAGTCGACAGGGGGTAAAACTTACAAAAAATACAGAATACGGTGATTTGCAAACCCTTTTCGAACTATATTGAACTGAATAAACTACAAAGACGCAATATTTAATGTTCAAACTGATAAACTTTATTCTTTTTATGTAAATATTCACTCATTTTCAGTTTGATGCCCGCAACACGTTCAATAAAGTCGTAGATTCAGCAAGAATGGGAAAAGATTCAACAATAAACTTTTATCACTCGTTGTTAAAAGGAAAGGTGATGTAACGCAGTGGTAAACATGCCCCTGTCCAGCTTCATCAAGTTCAAAATGAGTGAATGTTTGAATAAAAACAATAAAGTTTATCAGTTTGAGTGTTAAATATCATGTTTTTTAGTTTATTCAGTTCAATATAGTTGGAAAAGTGTTTGCAAATCACCGTATTCTGTATTTTTTGTACGTTTTACCCCCGGCGACGCCCCCGGACACAGTTACATCTCGTTTATCGAATTTAAAAACACAATCTTACATAAAGTTCTTTAAATATATTTAGCATCAGCTCAGTGTAGAAGGTGTTTGTCGAGTTTCCGCACCGTTTTCGTCGACGTGTGAGTTCTGTATTCACGTCCGCCGCATAATTCGTCCGTCACTTCGCCATCTGCATGTGAAAAAGGTTCGATTCTTCTTTTAAAAGCCCAAAGTCCACGCCGCGCCGCCACCGTAACGCACAAACGTAGAAAAACCCTCACGCGTTTAGCCTCCGTGTGACTTTCCATCGCTCCACCGCAGGGTCCAATCTTATCACCGACTCAAACGTTTTGCTTATTAAAACGAGGGGGGCTGTGAAATTGCCGGCGGTACTTTTGTGAATGGGCTTCTTCTGCGTAGTGTCAGATCTGAATGGCGTGATTGTGGCGCGGAGGCGTTTGGAAGCAAAAGCAGTGGGACATACAAAGACGTGAACGCTGACAGACTGGATTAGAGCGTTTTGGTTGGGGCTGAGGACACTCTGAGAGCAGCTGGAGAGCCACAATCAACAGTCCCGGCTCTACGTGGGCTACAAAAGCGCCATTAAAACGGATTCAACGGGGGGAAAATCCAAAGAGGACATTTTGCATTTGAAATATTACGATTAGAAAGTTGGATGTTTTGTGTTTTGTTAAAATGTCGTGTGTTTTGTTCTATATGTTTGTCACTGTGATGTTTAGTGTCGCGGTTAATGTGCTGAAAATGAAGCGTAAAAGCAACAAACGGTAATGAAAAGTATGTTCTAAATCAAAACCAGAACCTTAATATAATTTAACACGACGTCTAAGCAAAAATATGGGAAAAATAAAAGGTAAAAAAAAAAAGGTTAGGAGTAACTAAGTGTGAAATGATTATGAGAAACTATAAACACAGGCTCATTCTTTCAAATTAAGTGTTGATCAAACCAAATATATGTTTTTTGTTTGATTCAGAAATCAGCTTCATGGGAATGGCTTTGTTTTTTTTGTTTTTTTGGGGTTTTTTTTACAAAAAATGAACGTTGTTTAATTTGTAAATTTACTTAAATGTTACGACTCAGAGTCAGAGAACTAAACCAGGACTAAACCAAAACTAAACCAGAACTAAACCAGGACTAAACTGGAACTAAACCGGGACTAAACTGGGACTAAACTGGAACTAAACCGGGACTAAACATGGACTAAACCAGGACTAAACCGGGACTAAACCAGAACTAAACCAGGACTAAACTGGGACTAAACTGGAGCTAAACCAGGACTAAACCAGAACTAAACCAGGACTAAACTGGGACTAAACTGGAGCTAAACCTGGACTAAACCGGGACTAAACTGGAGCTAAACCAGGACTAAACAGGGACTAAACATGGACTAAACCAGGACTAAACCAGGACTAAATCAGGACTAAACCAGGACTAAACCAGGACTAAAGCTGGACTAAACCAGGACTAAACCAGGACTAAAACAGGACTAAACCGGGACTAAACTGGAGCTAAACCGGGACTAAACATGGACTAAATCAGGACTAAACATGGACTAAAGGTCTATCTGTGCATTTGACTGAAGTGATTATTTTTAACATGTTCAAAATTGAAACAAAACAAAAACTTACAGATAAAAAACGATAAAAAAGACAAGATTCTGTTGTTTTTGTTGAACAAATTTCAGCTCAAATCTTTATCAAAATCACCACATTTGCAGCTTTATTAGACCTCAAATATTTATGAAATACTTTTACTTCTCCCTCTTTAAACGAGTACTTAAATACTTGTACTTAAGTAGATTTTTCATGTGATACTTTTACTTTTGCGTATCTTTTTCCTGTACTTTTACGTAACAACACTGAGTACTTCTTCAGCACTAACAAAACGTGAGTTATGAATGAAAAATCTGACTTTACGTTTCTAAAAACCTGCGTTAGACCAAAGTATTGTTACGATTACCCAAAATGCAACTGCGGCGCGTTCTGCGACTATCACTGACCTCACTATTTAAGTCAATGAGGCCTGTAGTAATCCACTTTCCTCTCCTCTCTGTCGAGTTCAAAAGTTAATTCTACACGAGCTCTTTGGCATCGTCGTAATTACCGGGGCTATCTCCACCAACCCCGTCCCGACGCTCCCAAACAATCAATACAACACCCACTTTATCTGTTTTCCAAAATATATGCGGCCGATTACGCCTGTAGTCCAAATATGTTAGCACGCACACGCCATTAGCCCCGTTCAGTCTCGTTCCATTAACCCACCGCTATTGACACGGCATAAAGCAGCGGCCTTGTTTTTAATGGGGTTGTTAGTCGTGCGTTGGGGCTGTGCAGGTTACAATCGTCAGTAACTGCAGACACTTTTCCATTAGGCTCATTATGATTCTGCAAACTGGGACGGCGCAGAGATTAGGAGACGAGTCGATCGGACGCAGGTTCAAACACGTGTGGAGTGAGAGGAAAGAGAAAAGAATCGAACGCAGGAGATATTTTTATAGTTTTGAGACGAGAGATTGTGTAAAGAAGTGAGTGAGAGTCTGACGTCGGCGCAACTTCAGCTCCAAATGAAGCTCATCGAGGTCAGAGCAGGTACAGAGGCCAATCTGTGTAGAGTTTAATATGTGGAATTGTGTCCACAAGTATCACAGCAACCAAGGAGCCAATCAGGAGCGAGGCTGTTGAAGGGAACGCCCCCTTCCCGCCCACACACAACTGGTTTAACAGAGAGCAGACGCTTAGCAACACTGTCAATCAGTTCTGTTGCTAACGCTAACTGAAGTAAACTCAGGGAAAGAAGACGCCTGATTTGTCTGTTAATGGTCATATCTTGTTCTTTATTATTTTATTTTATTTATTTTATTTTATTTATTTTTTTATTTTATGTTATTTTATTTATTGTATTTATTTTATTTATGTTATTTTATGATATTTTATTTATTTATTTTTTATTTATTTATTTATTTATTTATTTTTTTTTCTGATCTGCGTTCTCTATACCAGGGCTGTCAGTAAAACGGCTCCTCTCAAAGGGCCAGATGTAAAATAAATGTAAATACCTTTATAACTTTTTAATGAACTGTTTCTGTATGTATTACTTATTCAAGTTACAAATATCGCATATTAATTTGCATAGGTGTAAAAATTATGTCTGTTTAACGACGTGTCTCTTGATAAAATGAAATGTTAAAATCGTCCTACCTTTTAATTTACCCTGGGCCACATTTGGACCGTGGGCCTTGAGTTTGACACGTGTTCTCTAAACTCTCCTCTCTCATTTACAAATCACTAGAACTAGAACTTTTCTCTGCCGTCTCCACCTTCACCTCCTCCACAATCACAGAAATGTCACACACACAACACAACACACACACACAACACACACGACACAACACACACAACACACACAACACACACGACACAACACACACAACACACACGACACACACAACACAACACACACAACACGACACAACACACACTTGTCACATACATAAAAAGTTCATATCTTGATTTACAGACACAATAGTGAAATAAAAACCAGGACGCAGTTTTTAAAAATAAATAATTAAACTCAAAATAACAACCAAAAAAAAAAAAAAAAAAAAAAAAAAAAAGTCTCAAAATAAATAAAAAATAAATAAATAAATAAAAAATTAAATAATAATAATAATAATAATAATAATAATAATAATAATAATAATAATAATAATAATAATAATAATAATAATAATAATAACTAAGAAAAAAGAAAATAAAAATAAAAAACACAAAACAAAAACTAAAAAATGCTAAAAATAACAAACTAAACTAAAGAGAGGGGGGACATGGTTTTTAGACAGAAACTGAACTGGACAAATAGTGGATGGAGCAGGAAGTGCAAACATGATCACTTCCTGTTTGTAGCGTGATGCTAGCAGGTTAGCTACGCCCGTTTATATAATATGTCCAGCTGTTGTTTATTCAGAAGTCCTATCCTCTGTGGTATTTTAGTTTTAAATTACGCCACAATGGTGTTTTCTCAGCCCAAATATAAGTTTTGTTTGATTCAGAAATCAGCCTCTTTTCATGGAATGTTCCACAATATTTCTTTAACCCGATGTATCTCCATGGAGACAAGCAGTGCACCAAGTCACAGATCTGCTCACGATTAGAAAGTCTGTGTTTTTAATTTATTTAGTGATAAAAAAAAATGCCTCTAGTTGCTGTAAATTAATGCTATATAAATAAGTAGAGTAGCATACGGGGAAAGTTCCACAGTGCACCTTTAGTATCGCCTCACTCGTCTTGTTCTGATCGATTTAAAAGTTCAAATTTATTTTAAAAGTTGTTGATGATTTGCACATTCTCCTGTTTTGTAAAGTCACAGCGTTTGGAAACTGCCGCGTTGAAAAATACTTTGACACGCGATAAATCAGGTCGTCTTTTTATATTTTTATCTTTTATATTTTTATCTTTTATATTTTTATCTTTTATATTTTTATCTTTTCTATTTCTCTCGCTCGTCCTGGTCCTGAATAAAACATCATTGCTAATGTTAGCCTTAGTATTATAACATCCACTGTCTTTTTAAGTCTCTGTCTGCAAAGTTATTCTCAAAAATCCACTTTGGAAAAACGGCGTTGGAGTTTTCACCTTTTCACATCAGCTCCATTTTCTCACGAGTCAAAGATTTGACAATTTTTCTGATTCTGGGCTGAGAAAATGGAGTCGGTTTGTGCGGAAAATTTATTATATCAAGTGTCTTTATTTCTGCAGGAAGAGCCCAAACAGAACACACACAACACAACACACAACATCGCAACACACACACAACAAGACAACAACACAACACACAACAAGACAACAACACACACAAACACAGAACAACACAACAGACAAAGGCCCAGGTTCATTTAAAACATTAAAAACAGGAGCTGAGTGTAAATGAGACGAACATGAAGAGTTCAAAGTTTTCATGTCAACAGCAGAAAGTACCACAGAAAGTACCAGTACTTACCAGTATATACTACAGTAAGTACCACAGATAGTACCAGTACTTCCTAGTGCCAGTACCATAATGTGTGTCTTTAAAATACAGTTAAAGTTTTGATAGTTCCAGTTTGTGTCACTGTCATGTTCATTTAAATCGTATCATTTATTTGTTGTTGTTTTTGTTGTTTCTTTTCAGTCTGTTGTTGTTTTAATGTGACATTTGTCATAATAAAGTGTTTGTGTTTTCACTTTTGTCTTGTGTATTTTCTCTGAACTTATAATGAAATAAAGATTCATCTGCCTCATAACAACATATTCACTTAATACGACATACTGCAGTAAGTACAGTACTAGTACCAGTACTTATTAGTGCAAGTATCACTTTAAGTACCACAAAGTACCACTATTAGTTATACAGTATGTATCAGTATAAGTACCAGCCAAAGTACCACCAGAAGAAGGTTTTTAAATGACATTAGATTAAAGGGGCTGTGCCTGAATTTTTGACGTGAAAAAACAGAAGAAGTTCATTATTTACAACAGTTTCCAATTCAGAGCTCACAAACAGAATAAGACCCTCCATAAACAGACACGGGCCTCATTTTCAACCTCAGAGTCTTTTACACTCGATCTGCTCTGGGACAAAGCAGATTTGACTTAATTAAATGAAACGATTGAGTCCAGTTCCTTTAAAAAGTGTCTCTTTAAACCAGTCACTGCTTCAGCACCACGGACAGCTCCTGCTCCCTGTTTTCACTAAAGTGTTTCTCGTTTTTCTTTGTGCGTTTGCAGACAGCATAGAGGACTACATCCAGACCACATCATCCAACGTGGAGTCAGCCAATCAGGAGCTCGCCAAGGCCAACCAGTACCAGGTAAACTCCAATTTAAGAAAAATATAGAGGCAAATTTCACTTTTTCGTTTAGTTTTACTGATTAAATTTAGTCTGCTCTTAATGTGCTGCTTGTGTTTGATAAAAGAAAAGAGTTGAATCGGGAGAATTGTCTTTATGTTGATCTGCTCTTGCGTCACAAACTTTTCAGACCAAAATATGAACAAACAGAGTCGACTTTAAAATGACATTAAACTGGTGAAACTCAAACTCCAATATCTGCTTAAAGAGTTTGATCCACTTTTAGTCCTTGTTTGGGACATTTCTGGTTTTGAACAACTTTAGTAACTTTATAGACCTGGTTTAGATCTGGTGGTCCCTCGAAACAGCGCCACCTACAGTATTTTCTTATGATACTGTGGTACTGTGGTACTTGGTGTGAAATGTTCAGAGAATCAATTTTCTATTTATTTATATTTATTTTTTAACTGAAGCATCAGGTTTTAACAGAAAAAGTCAAAATTCTGGTGTCATATTATTATTTTTGATTTTTTTATTTATTTATTCATGTAGTTTAATTAGTTAACTCTTTATTTATTTAATTAATTATTTATTAATTTATGTATTTATTTACTCATTATGTGTTTATTTATTTATTAATATGTATGTATTTAATTATGTATTCATATTTTTTCATTCATTTATTTTTTTGTTATTTATTCATATATTTATTTATTGGTCTTTAGTCCAGGTCTTTGGTCCAGGTCTTTGGTCCAGGTCTTTGGTCCAGGTCTTTAGTCCAGGTCTTTGGTCCAGGTCTTTAGTCCAGGTCTTTGGTCCAGGTCTTTGGTCCAGGTCTTTAGTCCAGGTCTTTAGTCCAGGTCTTTGGTCCAGGTCTTTGGTCCAGGTCTTTGGTCCAGGTCTTTGGTCCAGGTCTTTGGTCCAGGTCTTTAGTCCAGGTCTTTAGTCCAGGTCTTTGGTCCAGGTCTTTAGTCCAGGTCTTTGGTCCAGGTCTTTGGTCCAGGTCTTTAGTCCAGGTCTTTGGTCCAGGTCTTTGGTCCAGGTCTTTAGTCCAGGTCTTTGGTCCAGGTCTTTGGTCCAGGTCTTTGGTCCAGGTCTTTGGTCCAGGTCTTTGGTCCAGGTCTTTGGTCCAGGTCTTTAGTCCAGGTCTTTGGTCCAGGTCTTTAGTCCAGGTCTTTAGTCCAGGTCTTTGGTCCAGGTCTTTAGTCCAGGTCTTTGGTCCAGGTCTTTGGTCCAGGTCTTTGGTCCAGGTCTTTGGTCCAGGTCTTTAGTCCAGGTCTTTAGTCCAGGTCTTTAGTCCAGGTCTTTAGTCCAGGTCTTTGGTCCAGGTCTTTGGTCCAGGTCTTTAGTCCAGGTCTTTGGTCCAGGTCTTTAGTCCAGGTCTTTGGTCCAGGTCTTTGGTCCAGGTCTTTGGTCCAGGTCTTTAGTCCAGGTCTTTAGTCCAGGTCTTTGGTCCAGGTCTTTAGTCCAGGTCTTTGGTCCAGGTCTTTGGTCCAGGTCTTTAGTCCAGGTCTTTAGTCCAGGTCTTTAGTCCAGGTCTTTAGTCCAGGTCTTTGGTCCAGGTCTTTGGTCCAGGTCTTTAGTCCAGGTCTTTAGTCCAGGTCTTTAGTCCAGGTCTTTAGTCCAGGTCTTTAGTCCAGGTCTTTGGTCCAGGTCTTTGGTCCAGGTCTTTGGTCCAGGTCTTTGGTCCAGGTCTTTAGTCCAGGTCTTTAGTCCAGGTCTTTAGTCCAGGTCTTTGGTCCAGGTCTTTGGTCCAGGTCTTTGGTCCAGGTCTTTAGTCCAGGTCTTTGGTCCAGGTCTTTGGTCCAGGTCTTTAGTCCAGGTCTTTGGTCCAGGTCTTTAGTCCAGGTCTTTGGTCCAGGTCTTTGGTCCAGGTCTTTGGTCCAGGTCTTTAGTCCAGGTCTTTGGTCCAGGTCTTTAGTCCAGGTCTTTGGTCCAGGTCTTTGGTCCAGGTCTTTGGTCCAGGTCTTTGGTCCAGGTCTTTGGTCCAGGTCTTTGGTCCAGGTCTTTGGTCCAGGTCTTTAGTCCAGGTCTTTGGTCCAGGTCTTTAGTCCAGGTCTTTGGTCCGGTCTTTGGTCCAGGTCTTTAGTCCAGGTCTTTGGTCCAGGTCTTTGGTCCAGGTCTTTGGTCCAGGTCTTTAGGTCCAGGTCTTTAGTCCAGGTCTTTAGTCCAGGTCTTTGGTCCAGGTCTTTAGGTCCAGGTCTTTAGTCCAGGTCTTTAGTCCAGGTCTTTAGTCCAGGTCTTTGGTCCAGGTCTTTAGTCCAGGTCTTTGGTCCAGGTCTTTGGTCCAGGTCTTTAGTCCAGGTCTTTGGTCCAGGTCTTTGGTCCAGGTCTTTGGTCCAGGTCTTTAGTCCAGGTCTTTAGTCCAGGTCTTTGGTCCAGGTCTTTAGTCCAGGTCTTTGGTCCAGGTCTTTAGTCCAGGTCTTTAGTCCAGGTCTTTAGTCCAGGTCTTTAGTCCAGGTCTTTGGTCCAGGTCTTTGGTCCAGGTCTTTGGTCCAGGTCTTTAGTCCAGGTCTTTAGTCCAGGTCTTTAGTCCAGGTCTTTAGTCCAGGTCTTTAGTCCAGGTCTTTAGTCCAGGTCTTTGGCCCAGGTCTTTAGTCCAGGTCTTTAGTCCGGGTCTTTGGTCCAGGTCTTTAGTCCAGGTCTTTAGTCCAGGTCTTTGGTCCAGGTCTTTGGTCCAGGTCTTTAGTCCAGGTCTTTAGTCCAGGTCTTTGGTCCAGGTATTTAGTCCAGGTCTTTAGTCCAGGTCTTTAGTCCAGGTCTTTAGTCCGGGTCTTTGGTCCAGGTCTTTAGTCCATGTCTCGCTCTGTCCCTCTGCTGTAACATCTCGAGTCGTTTGTTTGTGAATTAAACCCTGACCCTCTGCGCCGTAGATAACATCTCAGGGGTATTTCTCCTGACGTCCCTTCGTTCTCCTCGGGCCTGGCGTTGGTTCGTTTTGTCGAGTTTTAATCCCTCGTTTTGGCGTGGTCTCCTCGTCGTGCTGCGGTGGCTCGGTGGTTCAGATCGTCCATTACACGTCTCCGTCCTGTCCGCTCCGCCGTAATAACACACACAATGACACACACTTTCATGTCAAACTTCCCCCGCCGTTTGGAGCCTGATAAACGCCTTTTGTTTGGACACAGATCATATACAGAGATGTAGAGCTCAGATCTGTGTTTCTTCTGCTCAGATAATGGCTCTGAATTCGCCTTTTTGTTTCCCAGGCAGATTAGCCAAAGGGAAATTGCATTATTCGGACGCACACTGCATACGTAAATATCACACACAGGACCGAGGAGCCAGGGGCCAGAGCCGGGGTTTTAAGAAACACTTTGGTCAGTGCAGGATGTTTTCATTAACACTTCATTTTCACGACATTAAAAGGTAAAAAAACACAAAATAAACCCCAAAAAACAACAACCAGGAAGTGTATACGTTCACCAAGTTTGTTTTTAATGAGGAAAGTCTTCGATTCTTAAAGAAAAATGCACATTACAGACTTTATGAGGGGCCCCTCCCTGCGCTGGGCCCCGGGTAAACAGCACCTTTCCCCCCCCCCAGTCCGACGCCCCTGTTTAAAGGTGATTAGTATGTAACCTCGTCTCCATAGCGATGCGTTTGCTTTGCCTTAAATGTCCCATAACATCATTTCTATCTTTATTTTTTATTGATGAATATAAACTGAAAAACAGGGTCGCCTCTCCACAGATCTGACCTGTAACTTGGCATGGTGATGTCACCCGCTTATCCCCACGGAGATACAAACTGTGGAACATTCTTTGCTTTCTTGAACATTACATAAAAAAGTGACAAAGTGCAGCTTTACCTGAAACTGTAGAAATGTCTTAATGTAATGAATTTAAACTAAACTTAAATTTGGAAGTTCAGCTTTTTTCTACAGACAACAGTCATTTATATTTCCCTCAAATTAAAGAAATAAATGAATAATAATAATAATAATAATAATAATAATAATAATAATAATAATAATAATAATAATAATAATAAGTCACTGATGTCTTGGAATGTATTATTATTATTATTATTATTATTATTATTAGTAGTAGTAGTAGTAGTAGTAGTAGTAGTAGTAGTATTATTAGTATTATTATTTATTTATTTATTTTTCATTCCTTAATTTTTTTCTTTTTTTCTTTCTTTCTTTTCTTTCTTTTTTTTTGCATAAATCATATTTTTAGCTAAACCCTGACTTTTCCATTGTATTGTGATGTTTTTCCCAGTGTTGTGTCTGCTGTTGTGTCGAGTTAAACTTCGAGCTTTCCATTGTGTTAGGAACGCGTTTATGTGTGTGTGTCCTGGTGTGTGTGTCTGTGGTTGTGTGTCTGTGGTTGTGTGTCCTGGTGTGTGTGTCTGTGGTTGTGCGTCTGTGGTTGTGCGTCTCGGCGGGCTCGCTCTCTGCTCTGTGTTGCACCGTGAGGCCTGTGGCTGTAGTAAATAATGCAGTGTGTGTGTGTGTGTGTGTGTGTGTGCGTGTGTGTGGGGTGTGTGTGTGTGTGTGGGGTGTGTGTGTGTGTGTGTGGTGTCGCTGGGTTAATGAGGGGAACACTCTGGGACATGAGCTAAACACATTTAAACGGCACATCTGACTGATCTACTGCACACGACGGGTCACATGACGACACGTTTAAACACGACAAACTTTAAAGAGCCTTTTACTTTTCTCTGATCTGGTCTGATGTTTCCTCGTCACAAACAGACGGAGGTTAGAATAAGTCTGTGTGTGTGTGTGTGTGTCTGTGTGTGTGGAGTTTATAGAGTTTATTTGTACAGTAGATCTGGTCCACAGACTGATTCAAAGTGTTTTACAGAATAAGAAACACATTAAAATCAGAATACAACAAATAACATAAATAAAATGAACATTAAAACAGAAGAGGCAGAATAAACCCCCCTGAGTCACAGCAGAGAAACAGAACAGTCTGGACTTAAACACGGTCAAAGTCGAGGCCTGAGTCACATCTGCAGAAGAAAGTTCAAGGTTTAACTGAACAAAACTGAAATACTGATTCACCAGATTGAGTCCTGGTTTAGTCCTGATTTAGTCCTGATTTAGTCCTGGTTTAGTCCTGGTTTAGTCCTGACCTGGCGATGGTTCATATCTATATTAAATAAGAGTTTTATTTTCAATAATCATGCAGTGTGTGGTTAGCATGCTAGTTGCTCTCTCGTCTCAGCTGTGATAAACTCATCATGGTGAGTCATTAGTGAGGAGGAACTTTGGACCAAACCGACTCGTTCAGTTTGTCACATTTTTAAGACGTAAAACTCCAGCGCCTTAAATCAACTCTTGTGTTTATTCAAGTGAAAATATCATAAAAAATAAAAAAAAGAACAAGTCCATTCAGTTCAATCTCCAAAAGAAGCAGCTGCTTCACTCGAGCACAAAGCGGCTCTGATTCTCAAATCCTCCTTCCTTCTTTTTCTTTGTGTGTTTCACTTTTTATGAACAAACTCAATTTTATGCAACTTTTTTTTTTCAATAATATTCAAAATTTCAAGACTCAGATCTCTTTACACCACGGAACCTCTCACACTTTCATCTGTTGGAGCTGGAATCGAACCATCAACCTGAGGGTCAGCGGGTTTGACCTTTCAACCCATGATGTTCATGTCGAGGCTCAATTCTTACGAACAAACTACATTTTTATACTGTTTTTTTTAAAATCCATCCATTTTTGTCTGTTTATCCGGGGCACGAGTCTAAGCATCAACTCGCAGACCTCCCTCACCCCAGACACTTCCTCCAGTCGTCCCCAGCCGAGAGACACAGTCCTTCCAGTGTATTTTATTTAATTTTTTTCTGATAATACTCAACTGACGCTCGACTCTTAATGATTCAAACCCGTGGATGAAATGATGCGCGTCAGAGAGCGGCGTTGAGGTCAGATTTTTATCGGTTGAATCAATCGTACAACGAGGCTGAAGCGACGGCCGTGGACTTTAGATACACGGAGCTATTACAAACCCATAATGTACACAGTAAACTTTGATTAACAGTAATTACCGGCCCATTCGTCGTGTCGTGTGTATATTCTGCTTTGTTCAGACCTCCATAGATCACTCTGAAACGCCAGCGTCGCAGTTTCCAGAGCGCCCTAACTGCTGCGCGGGCGTCTGTCGTACCGTAAGTCTGGCGCGGCGGTGCGGGGACAAACCGGTGAATGGCACACACTTTCCCATTAATTGTCATTTCATTATCTCAAGGAGAGCTGAGCCGTGACCGAACTCGCGAGGAGCAATTTAGCTTCACGCCAATCCTCAAAGCCGCTGCCTCTGCAAAGAAGAACGCCGCGAGACGAAAACCCGAAGACGACGCGCGTGCACGAGCCGAACGCCGCCGGCTCGAGCTGAACGCTGATGCAGAGTGTGGTTAGCGCTGGGAATACTTCAATATGCGATTTGTACTGGTTTTGTGACAATTAAAGCAACATCACGCAACTTTCTGGAGGTGAAATGTCGCCTACGTGATTTTCTCCATGGATTTACACGACCAGCCAAAAGTTTAAATTTTATATCATAGACTGTTTATATAAATGGACATAGCTAAAATGCTAACTGCCACCGCCAAGTCCCAAACAGGAAGTGATCATGAGCACTTCCTGCTCCATTAACTCTGGCTCCAATTCACTTTTTATTGATAAACTGTCCCCTCTCTCTGTCTCTGCTGCTTCAGACTCATTTTGGTCTTAAATGTTCGTATTAACCCTCTACATGATCCTTTTTTTTTAGTTATTTTGAGTGTTGTTGTTTTTTTATTTATTTTTTGTTTTTTTAACTTGTTGATTTAGATTTTTTTTTTTTTTTTTTTTTTTTTACTTATTTTCATTTGTTTGGTTATTTTGTGGTTGGTTTTTTTTTTTGGGGGGGGGGTTATTTTAAGGGTTTTTTGGGGGATTTTTTTGTTGCTATTTTAAGTTTTCTTTTTTTTTGTCTTATTTTGAGTTTTCTTTTTTTCTTATTATTTTGAGGGTTTTTTTTTTTAACTTATTTTCATTTTTTTTTAGTTATTTTGAGCGTTTTTTTGTTTTTTTTTAACCTGTTGATTTAGATTTTCTTTTTTTAAACTTATTTTTATTTTTTTGGTTATTTTGAGGTGGGTTTTTTTTTTTCGATTTTTTGGGGGTTATTTTAAGGTTTTTTTGGGGGATTTTTTTGTTGCTATTTTGAGTTTTCTTTTTTTTCTTCTTATTTTGAGATGTTTACCTTCAACATCCTCGCTCTGGATTGGCTCTTTGGTTGCTATGACACTCGTGGTCGGTATTTTAATCATGAAACTGTTCTCCAAATTGGCCCTTATAACTGCTGGCCTCGATTTACTTCATTTCTACATTTCTTACTTCATATATTTGATGTCTTCTGTTCGTATATAAAGTGTAAAAAGTGGTAAAAATGGAGAAAAAACATCGAACTTGCTGCGTCCAAACGTCTGACTGGTCGCGTTCGTGTCACAAAGTGTTTAACTCCAGTTTTACCAAGTCCACGTTTTAGTTTCACTTTAGCTTCTATATTTCTAAATGTAAAAACTTTTCTGATCAGTATGTACAGTCCGCCTCGTCAGTATGTTTTTTGCAGGTGAGATTTAATTAGTTGCATTTGTTTCGAGTCGTGCGACGGCTAATCAAAAACATAACCTTAAGTAAACACAGAAAAGTGAACAGACTCTACAATAGTGTTCCATAAACGCCGCGCATACTAAAAAACACTGGTGTCTGAACGTGGCCCGCAGCACGAACAGCAGCTTTAAACCTGTCAAATCCCAAAATAAAACTGAAAGGTCCACTGTGGAACATCTGTGTCTGGAAAATACCACAGTATGACTTTAAACGGCTCGTGTGACGCTGTTTTCTGATCTGTTCTAATGTTTCCTCGTCACAAACAGACCCGGAGTTGTTGGTTGTTTTTTTTTGTTTCGTTCACACATGTTTAACACACAAAACCTGCAGATTTAGGTTGAGAAAACA
Source organism: Periophthalmus magnuspinnatus (assembly GCF_009829125.3). Taxonomy (NCBI): domain Eukaryota; kingdom Metazoa; phylum Chordata; class Actinopteri; order Gobiiformes; family Gobiidae; genus Periophthalmus; species Periophthalmus magnuspinnatus. The sequence goes on along the minus strand of NC_047141.1, from coordinate 33,186,599 downwards.
CTCTGTTCCACCTTGTGATGTCATCATGTGGTGATACAGGAAGTGCTCCACTGTGTTTTTAAACTCCACACACCTTCATTTATAGAATCATTTGGATCATTTCAGTCCTGGAGTTGTCTCTTATCTCGACTGAACTAAAGGTAAAAGGAGGAGTTAAACCAGTTGAAAACTACCACTTGATGACATCACGAGGTGGAACGTCGCATTTTGAGCTTTGTAGATGTAACAGACGAATAATAAAGTGACTCAAACATGTGTGAATGAAACAAAACACAACTCCAGTGTGTTTTTTGATGCGTTAACAACGTGCGAACATGGATTACATATTTAAAATGATGGTCAGGGGCCTGATTTTTAAGTCAAAACTGTAATTTAACTTTTTGTTTATTTTCTTAAAGCTTCCATGTGTTGTATTCTCACATATGGCCACTAGATGCTGTCTGTGTTACTGCTGTCTTACGACTTTGGTCTGACGAGAGAGAATAGCGGAGTCCGAGCAAAGACCAGGTGAGAGGAGGGGCCAGGTGAGGAGAGGGGGAGGGGCCAGGTGAGGAGAGGGGGAGGAGCCAGGTGAGGAGAGGGGGAGGGGCCAGGTGTTGGGAGAGGGAGGAGCAGGTGTAGGGAGGAGGAGGGGCTAAGTGAGGGAACGGGGAAGGGGCCCGGTGAGTCCGAACCAGGTGAGGGGAGGGGGAACAGTTGAACAGAGGTGGGTGGCAGGTTTAACCCTCAAAACATCGAGACGTTTCCTTCAAATCCAACGTTTGACCTGGATTATGGTTAAATAAACTCTAAAATAACTGAGAGCACCTCTTGCTCTCTCAGTTACTGTAAGATAAACGCTCCAAACGTGTCTCACTGTTAAACCGCAGGACTAAAAATAGCGGATAATGACGGCGCTCATCAGTACGAGTCTGCGCTGTCCCGCCCCCTCTGTCAGTCTGTGTCCATGCACCGCCGAGCCCACTCACGATTAAGAAAAAGATGTCATTTAGGCTCATTTTACATCCACACACAACTCTCTGCTGTGTGTGTGTGTGTGTGTGTGCTTGTTTTAAAACCTTGTCTCTGAGCGTCGAGCGGTGGAGGACGGCGTTGCCTGATCACGCCACGAGACGCTTTATAATGACCAATAAAACGAGCCGCAGTAGAGGAGCCGCAGCAGAGGAGCCGCTCCCTGAACAGAGCCGCAGGTGTTTGACTCGTGTCGTGTTTCAGATTCAAACGTGCGGCGTTTTAGGGTCTTGAAACGACTCCTCTGAGGATGGATCGATAAACCCGATCGACTCGTCCTCGTTCTGAATGATCCTGATCTGGAGACGAGTCCCGGGTTCTGCCCCAGTGACACTGAAGGGCGGGTAAGAGGCAGAGGACAGATATTACAGGGGCTATAAAGTGTTTCTTAACTTTAATGATTTAATGCTTTTGTGTCTGGACCACGGGTTTAGGAAACGCTGAACATTTAGAGAGTTTCTTCTAGTTTTGTCGCTTTTCTAAAATTTCAAAATCAGTCAATTTGATGGAACTAAGGAAAAGGTTTGATGCAGTTACAATGATAATGAAAAAGTGCACATTCATCTTCAAATATAAAATGATATAATTACATAAACACACACGTAAAGTTGTTTTAACAGTAGAATTTAATCATATATATTTACATTTGCTGAATAAATAGAAGCTCAAGAGTTGGAAGGAAACTCGGAGACATGAACCAAACGCTGATCGTCAGAGAATTTACCCCCATCTCATATTTACTCTTTTTTGTGAGTGCGTACTTACACTATTTATTTATTTATTTGTTTGTTTGTTAGGGGCCGTGTTTAAATTCATGAATCTTACAAAAGAAAAGATGATTTGTACCAGATTTAGCTCCTGCCCCTGATCAGATGAACACACATTAAACACATTTCATTACAATTATATTATTAAGACAAACACTTCATCATTAACATGTCTCCAGTGCAGAGTTTCCTTCAGTCCAAACCAACAGAATAAATAAACTAGATTGATGTGACACATTTGATTATCTAAAATGTACTTTTTTTCAAATTTCTAGTAAAATTATTAAAATTTACAGACAATTTCTGCCTGTCTGGAGCTAATTCTCTGTCTGATGGTTTGAAAAGAAGAGACCGAGAATCTCTACACTCTACTGCACTCTACTGCACTCTACTGCGCTCTACTGCACTCTACTGCACTCTACTGCGCTCTACTACACTCTACTACACTCTACTGCACTCTACTACACTCTACTGCACTCTACTCTCTTCACTACCTCTCTGCTCTGTCTCTAACCTCGTGTCTCTGTCCTTCTTTCTGCTGTCGGTCATTTCAGACGACGTGTCTAATGTGTTTCCCTCGTGTGAAAATGTTTAGATCCTCGACTTTGAGCAAAGTCGGGATCAGAAACAAAACTTAACTGAAGCTTTTAGGCCTAAACACTAAACACTTTTCACTCAAATGTGAGTCAAACACCGTTCAAACACGAGCGAAACAGACGGTCAGGGACACGAAGAGCGAGGACAGAAGAGAAAGAGACACGAGGAAGTTTGAACAACACAGGGACAAACTGTAGTTTAGCTGTAAAACCAGTGCAGCTTCTGGTCAGTGACTAACCCTAACCCTCACGTGGGTCCTCGGCCGCGCAAGAAGACAAAAAAGAAGCAGAAAAGAGTCAAACGTGTGCAGTAGAGAGGCACGATTTGACCTCTGACCTGCGACACCACGGGTAACCCCCCACCCACAGGTCAGGGTGGAGCGAACTGGAATAAAATCAACTTACTGTCGGGCAGGTCATTTTTTCACAGAAGAAAAACACGTAGGCGATTATTATTTGAGCCTCTAAAATATTTAAAACAAACTAATATTCATCTGCACTGTCCTGTGTTTAGCCCAAAACTGGAGCAATTAACCTATAACTTGAGCGTCACCTTTAAGTGCCACATCAGCCCGTTACAACCATTCGCCACAGTAAACGGAACCGAAAAGAAGCGATTTGGACACGGAAGATGAGGTATTATTTTGTTTTGAAAGAAAACTGCAGCTGGTTCATCACACTGACGGATTCACTCCTGTTACGTTTGTTTTCGAGCACGTTTTTCACTAAAATAAAGCTGCATTTATCCATGTATTTTTTCAGCGTTTTTAATTATTACAGGGCGGGTTTTGTAAATAGATTCTGCTGCGTCTCTTGTGTGTGTGTGTGTGTGGGGGTGTGTGTGTGTGTGTGTGTGTGTGTGTGTGTGTGTGTGTGTGTGTGTGTGTGTGTGTGTGTGTGTGTGTGTGTACCCAGAATGCACTGAGCACACACTTTAAAAACACAAAACTCTCGTCTCTGCTGATCGTTTTGTCTGGTCCAGTCTGAACGGGAAAACCCCCACTGCATTTTCAAGTTTAAACTGTATTTAACCTCCTGAGACCCGAGCTTTAATCAAATAAAATTATAAAAAAAATAAGTAAATAAAATTAAAAAAAACTAATAAAAATACAAAATAATAATAATAAAAACAAATAAAAATAAAATAATTAAATAAAAATAAGTAAATAAAATAAAAAAACCTAATAAAAATACAAAAAAATAATAATAAAAACAAATAAAAATAAAATAATTAAATAAAAATAAGTAAATAAAATAAAAAAAACTAATAAAAATACAAAAAATAATAATAAAAACTAATAAAAATAAAATAATTAAATAAAAATAATTAAATATAAAAATAGACAAAATAAATAAATAAACTCTAAGAAATATTAGAAATTAGAAATATTCAAAATTGAACATGTTCTTGTTGTTATTCTTCTTCTAAAAATTTGCACTGTGGCCTAAACAACCCAAAATGTGTGTCCACAGATGAGGACACCAGGACTCAGGAGGTTAAAGTTCCTAAACGAACCCTCCTCCTCCAGCGACTGGTGCTGATTTTAAACCCGACTTCAGACACAATAAATGCCTTCGCCTTTACCTCGTTTGTTCTTTAATTACAGGCAGCATTACGACTCCATAGACCCATTTGAGGCTCGTAAAAACAGCAGCGTTTGTCGTTAAACTGCGGCCGGAAAAACAGCCTGATTTTGTAATTTATGATTTCACCTTGTCAACTTATTATCCCCAAACACAGCCCAGGACACGCCCCCAGACACGCCCCCTGACGCTCGCTCTGTGTCCTGACGAGGCTGGAAATTAATTTGTTGTTTTAATTGACTGTGTTGATAAAAGTGGAAGGGCATCAGGTGTAAATTAGCGGCAAACTCTTCTGCGAAATGAACCGAAACTACACAGCACGGTAAAATGTGAAATGGTCACAGTTTTATAAAGAGCTTTTCCACTTTCTGCACATTCACACACACGTTCGAGGAGGGTAAGTGTCTTGCCCGAGGACACAACAACAGTGTTCATTTGCGTGCACTGGAATCACACCGTCAACCTGCGCTACAGTCGCCAGCGTTGAGAAGAAAACACTCCAGAAGAGCTCAGTAAATGCGTAAAATACAGAAATGCAGTGATGCTAACGGCTAACACAGAACATGGCTGTTAGCATCATGTTTTCCGTTAGCTGTTAGCATAAAATCGGACGTATTTCAGGAACGTGATGGACAGAACAGTCCAATCAGCTGTTTATTTATGTATATTTGATGTTTATTTTTACGTGTGGATTTTAGTTTGTTGTTTGAGTCGAGTTGAGGGATAAAAATTACGCAACGACGTCACGTAGTTTGAAAAAAAGTCGCCACATGTCCAAGGTCTCGTCCAACAACTTTACCAACTTTTTTACCGTGGATGGTTCCAGTCGCTGCAGAGAAATGAAACAAGGAGCTGCCAAAAACACGGAATTTTAACAATATCTGATTCATATTTATCTTTGGTCTAATGTACATATGTCAAACTCGGGCCCGGGGGTCAAATCTGGCCCGTGGTGTAATTATATTTGGCCCGTGAGATCATATCAAATGTGTTTTTAGAGCTGGTCCGTTGGTTTACATCACATGCATCAATAATACTACACATCCCAGAATGCTTTGCTCGTACGCTGCAGTCGAGATCGGCGAGCGCCCGCCTTTTCTGTCGACACTCATGAGCGAACGACCTGCTCACCTTGGACAAACGAATTATTACAGAGAGAAACACATTTATTTTACCAGTTTAAATAAGAAATGAACACGACTGATGTGTCTTTTGTTTCAAATTGAATGTCTCATGTTTGTCGTTTCAGGCTTGAGTTGTTCTAGATTTTGTGTTTCAGCAAAAGTAAAGTTTGTTTCCGGATGAAAAGTTTAAACGTCAAACATCAGGTGCAGACGATTTTCCATAAACATTGAGTTTCATCTGTGAATTTGTCTCAGTTTTTTAATTTTGGCCCAGTGTGAGTTTGGTCTAATAATTAAATAACTGCACTGTTTTACTACAGACACTTTTACTGGGCTGGAAATGTTCTGAATTTTCCTTAAGAGGATATTCCGGCTCCGAGTCTCCAATATTTATTTTCTTTATCCGCGGCTGCTCCTTCCAAAAATATGTGTATAAAGCACTGGAGGCTTTGGGAGGAAGTGGAACAGGAAAAGCTCCTGCAGAATTTAAACATGTAAACAGCAGATTTAGTGCTTCAAAACGCCTCACAACTTTCACAAACCGTTACCGTGACGACGCAGTCCAATAACAACTAGCATGCTAACAGCGTACTAGTGTTACTTAAAAACGCTTCGACTGCAGGGCTCAGGTGGCAGAGGGTTTGTCCTCCCATCTGAAGGTTGGTGGTTCAAATCCTGCTTCTCGACTTAAGAGCGGCCACATCCAGAGAGTCACAGGAGGTTGACGGTGCGATTCCAGCTCCCACAGACGAATGCTGCTGTTGTGCCCTTGGCCAAGACACTCAGTGAATGTGTGAGCGGTTTCTTGATGTAAAGCGCTTTGAGTGAACGTGATGTACACTGGTCCCTGGTTTATCTCAGGGGTCACGTTCTAAAAATCACCCACAACAGGCGAAATCCATGAAGTATCAGCTTTATTTTTTACATTATTCTCTCTCTTTTGTCTGTAAAACCCCTCACCACACACTTTATACACTTTTCTCACACAGGCGTTAACATTTTCTCACATTTCTCTCTCGTTTAAACTCTCTCAAAGTTCAAACCTTCGTAGGCGTCTTTGTCGGTGCAGAACGTTTCATCGACATTGTGGGTTTTGTCGGGGAGAAAACAAATCGCAAACGTACAGCACTTCAGAGTCACACTGAGATCCAACGTTTATGTAAATTTGTCTGAACACATTCTGTACTGGACAGGAGACACGGCACGGAGGAGACTGATGGACAATGGTCTACAGTCCAACAGCCAATCAGGACGCACGACACAATGGTCTACAGTCCAACAGCCAATCAGGACGCACGACACAATGGTCTACAGTCCAACAGCCAATCAGGACGCACGACACAATACACATTCAGACGTTGTAAAAACTTGTAGAACTGCACTAAAAAGATGATATTCTGAGGGAGAATTGTGTAAAAATGTGACACTTACTGTTCATAATTTCAGATGCAGCACAGAGTCGTCTTATTTTGACCCTGAGAGTTGTTTTTTTTTATAGTACGTCTGCACCAGGGCAAAACAAACTGCACTTTATCACATGAAAAACGTGCGCACTCTCACAGTCTGGCCCCGTCTCAGTCTGAGATCACATGTCTATGAAAACACGGGGAGTTAAAGTTCGTCTTTTCAGATCAGCCGCCACGAGGTTAGTCCATATTTCAAGGTTAAGAGCGAACGCTGAGACGGAGACACCTTTGTGAATCCAAACGGCTGTAATCTCCCTCCTTTGTGCTGCTGGAGAGGCGGCTGGCGGCAGATCACTGAGGAGCTTTTGTCGTGCGCTCCGTTTAAACAATGGGACGGAAAACAGCGGTCAGACGACGAGCCGCTCGCACAGTCGCTTTTGATTTGTGTAAAAGCGCTCGGTGTCTGATCGGGAATTCTGTGAAGCGTTTTGAGATTAGACGAGATTAATGTGACGTTCCAGGGGCAGTGGGTTAAATGTTCTGCCCTTGAGCAAAACACTTCATGTTTGAATGTGCGGTGAACGGAAGGGCATAAAGTTGTAGGAGTGAAGACGTTTAGCTGCTCGTCCAAGCCGCGGCTTGGACGAGCAGCTAAACGTCTTCACTCCTACAAGTCTCTTCTTCAGTTCTGGTCAGATTCCTGCTGGACACTGCCTTATATCTGTCTGAAGGGGGCGCTAACGACTCTGAAACTTTTATTATTTACTAGTTTGTTTATTGTTTACAAGGATGGAAACAATCCTCCCTTAACCTCCCGAGACCCGAGCTCCTGCAGGACTTTATTTGCAAAAAAAAACTATTAAGTGCTTGAACACAGACAATGTGCGTAAAAAACAAAATGAGAAACAATTTTGCCTCTAGGAACAAGGTGCAGGAAGATGTATGCCTTGAAATAAAAATAAAAATAAATAAAAAATAAAATAAATATATATATATATTAAAATACAAAAAAAAAATAATAATAATAATACAATAAATAAATAAATAAAATTCATAAATAAAAAATAAAATAAAACAAAAATAAATTAAAAATAAATAAATATTCTAAACCCTTATAAATATTCAAAATTGACCATGTTCTTGTTGCAGTTCATCTAAAAAATTGCACTGTGGCCTAAACGACCCAAAATGTTGTCCACAGATGAGGACACCAGGACTCAGGAGGAATGAGGCTTTAGACATCATCTATCCCCCATCTATAACTCCACCCTTAGACCCAAAGCAAACAAAAGAAACAAAGAGAACAACAGAGTGAGCCAGAATGCAAATTGTTGCTCATTTAAAAGTTACTGCACACCTGAGTGGGCGACAGGTGCGTCGGCGGAGAAGCACTTGATCTGAAAGGTTAAGAAAACGTCTGCACACTGTGTCACTCTTAATTCACTTTTATTCACACGTTTCACCTCTGACCTTCCACCTGAGGAGAAAAAGTGAATTAAGAGTGAGACGGTGTGCAGACATTTTCTTAACCTTTCAGATCAATTATTTGCTACAAGACAGAATAATGAGGGTTTTTTGGTGTTTTTTTTTTTTTTATCACTATGACCTTAAACAATCTGGAATAACCCCAGATGATGATGTCATGTCTTTGGAAGCTTCTGATTGGTTTATTGACACTTTTGAGTTAATTAGAGACAAACCTGTGGATGTGTCTGAAGCTCACCTGAAACACACCTGAAACACTCTGAAACACTCTGAAACACTCCTGAAACACTCTGAAACACTCCTGAAACACTCTGAAACACTCTGAAACACTCCTGAAACACTCTGAAACACTCCTGAAACACTCTGAAACACTCTGAAACACTCTGCTTCTTTGTGTAACATCAGGGGAAAGTCAAAAGAATCAGCCAAAACATCATGAAGTGAACTGTGGACCTGCTCCAGTCTGGTTCATCCTCGGTGCAGTTTCCGCCTGAAGGAGCCACATTCATCTGTTCAAACTATTATTGTGGCATTTAGCAAACAGAAATAATTGTGTTAATCCTAATGGACCTAAAACAGGACGAGTTTAGTCTGATTTCATGTCTGACAGTGAGAAAAAAAAGAAAATGTGTCTTTTTATATATTGCATGTGAACTAGTTTCAGCTCTAAATAATAATAATAATAATAATAATAATAATAACAACAATAATAATAATAATAACAATAATAATAATAATAATAGTAATAATAATAATAATAGTAATAATAATAATAATAACAGTAATAATAATAATAACAATAATAATAATAGTAATAATAATAATAGTAATAATAATAATAATAATAATAATAATAATAGTAATAATAATAATAATAATAATAATAAAAACTTACTGTTATCATGATATGAACTGTTTTTTGGTGCTCAAATCTCTCACTCACTTTCGCGCTGATTCTTATGTTTGTTCAGAGTTAATCAGAATAAAAATGCAGACAAATTAGAAAGAAAAACAATCGACTCTTAAAAAAATGAGTCCCGATTCCACCCGTTGGTTGAAACATCACTAACAAACTCATAAATCTAACCCCCTGTGCTTCGCTGTAAGTTCATTTCTACCCGACATTTTGAAATGACCTCAGATAACGACGTTTCACCTGCTTCAAAATAAACGTCCCTAAACTGCAGAACTAAACAAGTGAAACATTTCCCCCAAACGTCTGCGGTATCTCACCTCACAGCCGCTGGTCAGTGTAGCGTTTCATTGGGGCTTGTTTATTTAAAAATCATAATCGCGCCGCCCGCGTTCCACAGCCAGTATGTAAATTGCACATAAGCCGATTACAATTGAACCAGTTCTGCAGCAAAAAACATTATTTATTTTATACGCTCCCAATTTCCAGGCGAGATGCGATAAAGCAGAGTAATATTATGGCCATTATCGTGGCGTAGCATTAGCGCCGTGTTATGGCAGATTCCTCATGTCAAGCAAAGGTAAGTCGTTTTGCGGCTCCTCTGGCTCCGTTTGTCTGCTGTATTTACAGGCTCTGAGGAGATAGATATTTGGCTCCTGACAGGTCTATCAGCGGCAATTTTCTAATGCGTTTTTCCGCCCGGAGACAAACTGTGCGGTGGAGGAATGTCAAAGTTATATGGGAAGGTAATAGAGTAGGTTTTGTATAGCTCTGGGCTCATGTGTCACCTTAAAAGCTCCATTCAGAGATAAAAAATAAAAGACGAGGAAATGAGAAGGAAACATCAGAAACTCACAAAAATATTTATTTACTTATTGTTCTCTTCTTTGTAAATTTTCAGGCCTTTTCCTCTTATTTCTGTTTTTTTTTTATTATTTATTTATTTATTTTTATTACTTACCCACACACACACACAGCAGGGGCGGTGCCGGGGGGGGCTGAGGGGGCTGAGGGGGCCCTAGCCTCCTCTAGAGCGGCCAATGCTCCTCCATAACTCCCCCAAAGATTGTTGCCACATTTTCATTATACATCCAATCTCACAGGGTTTGTATTGTCTCTAATATCACCACAAAATTAAAATAAATAAATAAATAAATAAATAAAATAAAATACAATACAATAATAAATAAATAAATGTTTAAATTAAATACAAACATTAAAATAATAAATAAATAAATAAATAATGTTTAAATTAAATACAAAAATTAAAATAATAAATAAATAAATAAATGTTTAAATAGAAAAATTAAAATAATAAAAGCACTAGCATAGACTGTGTAAAGACGTGGACTGAGCAGTTATAGCGGCTAATTTGGAGCAGACGTCTGACCACGAGTATCATAGCAACCAAAGAGCCAATCAGGAGCGAGGCTGTTGAAGGTCACGCCTCTTCCCGTCCACACCGCTGGTTTAACAGGGAGCGGACGCTTAGCAACGCTGTCAATCAAACCTGTTGCTAACGCTAACAGGAGCGACCTCGGGGAAAGAAGGACCTGATTCGTCTGTTATTAATGTTCATATCTTGATTTACAGACACAATAGTGAAATAAAAACCCCAGGATCATGTAGAGGGTTAATACGAACATTTAAGACCAGAATGAGTCTGAAGCAGCAGAGACAGAGAGAGGAGACGATGGAGTAACGTCACGTCTTTACACGATGAAACAATGCGTCTGGAGAACGGCTTTGGTGCCTCTTCATAATAACATTTGCTTTAATTTATTCATTATGAAATAAATCTTTATGGAGCCGGACCCTCCATCATTTTGCTTCGATTTTCTCACTATTATTTTTCATAAATTCACACTTCGAGCCGTTACTAGTTCAAGTTCTTTTGTTTCATCTCGGCCCGTTCGGTCTCAGGTCCCAAAAAAAATAACACTTTTTTTGGACCGACTTTATGCAAAATGAGTTGATCCTGTTCAAAGTGGTGTTTCGGTCACATCCAGAGTCACATCAGCATGAAATCTGGACCAAAGGAAACTGACCTGAACAGAAGATTATTACAAACTGTAACTTATGTTTAGTTTGGACTTTTTTTGTTTTTGTCATCTCTCGAAATTCTGATTCATTTAGTTATTTATCAGTTTTATCGACAGACCAAGTTCTGTCGTTGTGTCCTTGGGCAAGGCACTTTACCCAACTACGACAGTGTGTGTGTGTGTGTGTGTGTGTGTGTTGGTGGTGGTCAGAGCGGCCGATGGAGCAGATGAGCAGCCTCACTTCTGTCAGTCTGTCCCAGGGCAGCTGTGGCTACAAGAGGAACACGACAACAGAGTTTGGAGAAAAAGAAAAATTCAACGAAGAGATTTGCCTGTGTGAAAGACTCCAGATAAATAAGTGCATTATTATTATTATTAGTGGTAGTAGTAGAAGTAACAGTAGTACTAGCAGCAGTAGTAATAGTAGAAGTAGTAGTAACAATAGTAGCAGGAGCGGCAGCAGGAGTAGTTGTAGCAGTAGTAGTAGTAACAGTAGCATCAGTAGTAGTAGTAGCAGCAGCAGTAATAGTAGTAGTAGTAGTAACAATAGTAGCAGGAGTAGCAATAGTAGTAGTAGCAGTAGCAGGAGTAGTAGTAGTAGTAGTAGTAGTAGCAGTAACAGTAGCATCAGCAGTAGTAATAGTAGCAGTAATAATAGTAGTAATAGTAGTAGTAATAATAGTAGTAATAGTAGCAGTAACAGTAGTAGTAGATGTAACATTCTTCTCGATTATTTCAAATTTTGCCCGATTTATTTTACGAAGCAGAAAAAGCTTCACGGCGGCCATTTTGTGGCGCCCTCAGCCCCTCCTCCCTGTGCTCCAGTATATATGTTTTTTATATATGTTTTATTTTTGAGTTTCCGTCGTGCTGATGCGTTCCCGTCGCCTTCGTCAGCCGCGCTCCGCTCTCGCACCGACTCCGGCCTCCAGCCAAGTGTGAAATGGTGAGGATGAAGGTTAGCGCGGCGGAGTCCAGGGGGCGCCGGCCGTGTCACGCTAAGATGGATTGTTCCCGGAGGGGAGCAGAATGGAGGTAACGCCGCCGGCTTTGGGACTTTACGGATATCAACCCTGGATCTCAAGGGTATAAGGGAGATCAGGTGTGAGGCGTGCGTGGAGTCTGCAGATATACGCTACGGTGACACGGGCTTTAAGCGGCGCGCGGGCGGGTGGATGGTTCTACTCCGAGGGTCCGTTTCATGTAGTTGAACTGTTGTTTAAGCAGAAAGTGGCGTTTACAGCGGCACAGGAGCGACTAATAGTGACGGGGGAACTTAGACGGCAGGTTTACAGGCAAGGTCTACGGAGGATGCACGTCCGGGCTAGCAAAACGTGCGTTAGCGGCGTAAAATAACGGCGCAGCTGTGAGTGCGGTCTGCGTTTTTGAAGGTGCAAACTTTAAATGTCCCGTATTCATTTATTCTCTGATCTGTTCTAATGTTTCCTCGTCAGAAACAGACCTAGAGTTGTGTTTTTATGTTTCATTTTCACAAGTTTAACGCACAAACTCTGCAGATTTAGGCTGAGTTCCACCTTGTGATGTCATCATGTGGTGATACAGCCCTACGTCTTAAGTTCTTTTCATTATTAGTATTTGTTTATTTCACTGTCTGACCAAAAAAAACAACCAAAATAAAAGTTCACACTCTAATATTTGTTTGTTCTTTATCTTTGATCACGTCACATTCTCTGTGTCTTTGTCTCGATTTCTCTTCTCCAACGTCACAGATTTATTTCCATCCAGTTGTTGCTTTAATGTTTCTCCTGCTTCATTGATGCTGGTCGAGTCTGACGCTGCTCAAAGCTTCTCCAGCACAAAGATTCTCACTGGGGTTAAGGTCTGGACTCTGTGGTGGACGATCCATGTGTGAAATTTGAGCACATTTTACAGTTTGAGCTCGATGAATCGTGGCATCGTCGTCTTGGAATAAGCCCCAAAAATCCACTGATGGAATAACCTGGTCATTCAGTTTATTCAGGTGTCAGCTGACCTCTGTCCAATCCTGTGACTCACCTGTAGACGCCTCCCTCCATGTCACTAAAGTAAAGTGACGATGTTTTGAAACGCTTGACTGTCAGAACTGACTCAAGCTTTTGTTATGTTGTTGTAAAATCAGTTTTTTAGTTCAATTTAACTTTTATTTCTTTTGATTAAACCTTGCACATGATCTTCCATTTAAATATTTTAGATTCCTTTTGCGTAGTTTACCTGTTCGTTCGTGAAACCACTTCTTAATTTACCATTTTTCCATCCTGTTTTTCTTATACTTGCTCTGATTCAGCTCCAAATTATTCTAAAACATTCAGGAAAGTTTCATTTTTGTTCTGTAAATGTGACTTTTTCGATATCAATACCTGCACAAATCAGTATCTAGTTTCAATACTAGTTTTACCTTCAATTAGCGTCTGTTATTTAATACTTTTTGACAGCCCTGGTAACACATATATGCACAGAAACATTATCAATAAACTCAATTAAATCCTTTTATCTGGAGTCAGACGTGAGGAGCGTTTGTGAATCCACACTCGGTGCTTTTCGCAGTCGGCAGAGGTGACGGGAGCGTTGGAGGTAGATTCGGTCTTTATCTCCGTTGGCAGGAGGCAGAACCCGGGGCAGGCCTGGAGCAAACGCCGTACAACAGACGCACAGACGGAGCAGAACGCCGCGGGACTCCAGTCTGTGCGGAGGGTTTAAGACGAGGGAGAGACGACCGCGGAGACGTTACACTGTTTTGTAATAAGTGAAAAGAAGTGGGTGAATGTTATTGGAGGTAAACAGGGCCGTCCACGGAGATTTAGGGGCCCCGGGTGAGAAGCTACGCGTGGGGCCCCCTGGAATATAAATCAATTAAATCTTATTTTTCACAGTTGTCGATGTAATACAGTCACCGACACTTTAATTCTTAAGTTTTACTCACCAAATTTTAGCAGTAGGAAGATTTTTGTCAATAAATACGGTTAGAATTATTCACTTACACTTGAACTTATCACGACTGAAACGTTTTTAAGTGTCCACCATTTTGTTTTTTGTCCCTGAACAGCTCAATCCAACTCACTTTGCGTCACATTTAAATCATTTCCGGCTTATGTCTCTTATTTGATCCTGGATATTCTGTTTTAAGTCGTTTATCGTCTGAGGTTTATTCACAAACACATTTTCTTTAAGATCAACCCACAGGAAGAAATCAGGACGAGTCAGGTCTGTGGAGATACTGCCCCCTGTCTTTGACAAACACTTATTATTCCTTTAATGGCGTTTACTCTCTGGTATTGGGTCGAATTTGACCCATGTGACTCAAAGTCCCACTTGTTCTAAACGCTCTGGAAAAATACAAGAAAAATATTTAGAAACAAAAGAATTATGGATTTTTTTCAACTGTCAGTGACATTTGGGCCACTCTGTATAAGGCGCACACACACACACACACACACACACACACACACACACACACACACACACACACTGCGTTTACATACAGACGTGCACATTCTACACGTCTCTATTTACATACGTGTGCCGTTTATAAATGACCCTGTGAAAAACATGGACCCAAGAAACTGCAGCTCAGGGGACGGACTCAAAACACCTGAGTCTCGTCGTTGTGTTTGACTTTTGCCGTTAGAGTTTGACACGGTGTTTTATGAGAGCAGGAAATGTGTAAGAGAAAAAAAAATAAATAAAAAAGTACAAAAAAATAATAAATAAATAAATAAAATAGAAGCAAAGAAAGAGGTTTATATACTGATAAAATTAAATTAATAAATAACATAAATATATATAATAAAATAATAGTAATGATATTGATAATATGATAGTACTATAATACACACATACATATAATATAATAGAAATAAAGCAAATTAAATACAATATAAATGGGGAAGAGGGTCATATTCTGGGCCCCTAAAACCCTGGGGCCCCTGATAACAGACCCTTTGTCCCCAGATGTCGACTCCCCTGGACGTGAGACTCACAGCTGGAGGATTTTATCGAAAATGAGGGAATATTTTAACATTATCCACAGTGACGAGCTTTTAAAATACAGAACAATTTGAATTTGTTTTTTGTTTCGTTTAGTTTCTCTCAGTCTCTCGTCGTCGCACAATAATAATAAATAATAATCATAAAAACGATGTCTGCAGGTCGTCGGTTCAAATCTCACCCTCGACATAAACGTTGTCTTGATGTTAAAATGTTTTGAGCCTCGAATGTGGAAAAACTCTGAATAAAACTGTGACTTTACTTAAATTTACGTCGTAATTTTGCAAAATAAATATTAGTCAAAGGGATTTCAGAAAAGCTGAAGCTATAAAAAAAAGGACAAACAAACAGACATGGAACGAACCAATCAGACGAGCACACACGGCGCTAACAAATACACATTTTCTATTAAAGCTGCACTGTGGAACTTTTCAGGAGAAGGGCATGACACGGTCTTGTTATTGTTTTGTTTATAGTGTCACGGCATCAAACTTATCCCACGTTTAACGCACGAACAAACCTGCAGATTTACGCCGAGTTCTTCTCTCAAACTGAAAACACTGTGTTCCACCTTGTGATGTCATCATGTGGTGATACAGGAAGTGCTCCACTGTGTTTTTAAACTCCACACACCTTCATTTATAGAATCATTTGGATCATTTCAGTCCTGGAGTTGTCTCTTATCTCGACTGAACTAAAGGTAAAAGGAGGAGTTAACATGAAAACTACCACTTGATGACATCACAAGGTGGAACGTCGCGTTTTGAGCTTTGGAGATGTAACAGACTAATAATAAATGAAACAAAACACAACTCCAGGTCTGTTTTTTGAGGAGAACATCATTAGAACGTGACTTTTGTGTAACATGGGCCCTTTAAAAAAAAAACAGGAAGTATCATTTCCTCTCCACAGATCTGACCTGTAACTTGGCCTGGTGGAGGAGTAGATATGTTTAACACCAGACTGTGGAACATTCTAGGCAAAGTAACGATATCTCCTTGGAAACGGCCATCCGTAAAGTTACATAATCCATCTTTAGGACCGTGATGAAGCGTCTGGTATAAAAAAACATGACATAAATGTGTAAATTTACGTAATTCTGAGTAAAACGTGCACATTTTTGACGACTGTTGACCGTCTGACCGTGAAAATGACTCTAAACTGGACCGTCCCCGCTCTCCCCCGCTCTCCCCCCTCACCCTGGGGTCCCACACCTCCACCACTGCGCTCTCCCTATTACGGCTTAACTCACCGTGATAAGCCCATCCCTTTAACAGCCTCTGTCCCCGTCCCGCAATCTGCTCTTCAGAAGCACCCTTTTGTTCCGTAAGCTCCTTTCGCTCCCTCCTTCACCTTATTTATTTCCTTGTTCCTCCCCAAATAACAGCGGCTTCGGGACGAGCCTGGAAACGACCGAAAAAACGACAAAACTCGGCTCCTATGGAAGTTCCCGGGAAGAAGGGAATACAGTGGAGAAAACCGGGATGTATGGAGAGAGAGAATGAAAGGCTCCGCGCTGTCGGAAAGTTTATAGTTTGGGAGAGAGGGAAGCGGCGGTGGCCAGCTGCACGAGGGGAGATAGCGCCGAACGCCTTTTAATTCTCAATCCCTACAGAGCCTTTGAAAATTACCAATCTTCTTATCACAGACGCCGGCTGCTTATGCAAATTGTTGTGGAGTGGAACGTTTAAACGGAAAATTACTCGACAGCATTTTTCCTCTTGCTCCTTCTCCTCTTTCTCTCTCTCGTCACTCTCTCTTCACTCTCTCGTTCTCCTCTCTCCTCACTTTCTTCTCTATCTTGTTCTCCGCTCTCCTCCTTCTCTCTTCACTCTCTCTTCTCTCATTCTCCTCTATCTCGCCTTCTCTCCACTCTCTTCTCTCCCCTCTGTTCTCTCTTTCACTCTCTCCTCTAACTCTGCTCCTTCTCTCTTCTCTCTCATTCTCCTCTCCTCACTCTCTCGTTCTCCTCTCTCTCTTCTCTCTCTCCTTCTCTCCTCCTCACTCTCTCTCATTCTCTCTCCTCCTTCTCTCTTCTCTCTCGTTCTCCTCTCTCCCCACTCTCTCTCTCGTTCTCCTCTCTCTCTCCTTCTCTCTGCTCTCTCCTCCTTTCCTCACTCTCTCTCGTTCTCCTCTCTCTCCTCTCCTCACTCTTTTTTCTCTCCTTCTTGTCTCTCTCTCCTTCTCTCCTCTCTCTGCTTCCATCTCTTCTCTTTCACCATTTTCTATTCTACCCCTCTCTCTCTCTGCCTTTCTCTCTTCGTCCATCTCTTCTCTTCCTCTACACTCTCTTGCTTCTCTTGCTCCTAGTTCCTTCTCCCTCCCTGTCTCTTTGCTTCTCTCTCCCCCTTTCTCTTCCCCTCTTTTGCTCTTTTCTCATGGCTTGTTTGTTCTCTCTGCCTCTTTCTCTACCTCCTCCTCTCCTCTCTCTTTTCTCCATATCTCTTACTCTCCTTCCTGTTGCCTCCCTCCAACTCTCTCTTTTCTTCTCCCCCTCCTTTGTCTCTCACTCTGCTCTACGCCTCTCTCCTCATCTATCTCTCTCCTTATATCTCTCCCTTCCTTTTTCTCTCTCCCTCTCTTCCTCCCACCCTCGGTCCTTATCTTTCGCTCTCCCTCTCCCTCCAATTCACCCTCCTTATCCTTAAGCCTCTGTCTTCTCCCTCGCTTCCATCTATCTCCTTCCCTCCGCTCTGTAGAGAAATCCTCTCTCTCTCCTTCCATCTCTCCCCTCCTCCCTCTCTCTTCTTTCTCCCTCCCTCTCTCTCCTGCCTTCTCTTCCCCTCTCCACTCTGTACAGAAAGCCTCTCTCTCCCTCTCTTATCCCCCTCCCCTCCCTCCCTCCCTCTCCCCTCCCTCCCTCTTCCCTCCCTCTCTCAATCTCTCCGCTCCATACAGAAAGCTCTCTCTCCCCCTCTTTCTTCTCTCCCCATCTCCTCTCCTCCTCTCCCTCTCCCCGCTCTGTACAGAAAGCCTCTCCCTCCCCCTCTCTCCCCAGATGACTTGCCTCTCTCTCCCCCTCTCTCTTCTCTCCTCCCTCTCTCCCCCTCTCTCTCCCCCTCTCTTCCCCCTCTCTCTCAGTACAGAATCCTTCTTTGAGTGTGAGATAAGCAGATGACTTGCCTCTCTCTCCCCCTCTCCTCTCTCCCCCTCTCTCTTCTCTCCTCCCTCTCTCCCCCTCTCTCTTCTCTCCTCCCTCTCTCCCTCTCCTCCCTCCCCCCCCTCTCCCCCCCCTCTCCTCCCTCTCTCCCAGTACAGAATCCTTCTTTGAGTGTGAGATAAGCAGATGATTTGCCTCTCTCTCCCCCTCTCTCCTCTCTTCTCTCTCCCTCTCCTCCCTCTCTCTCTCCTCCCTCTCCTCCCCCTCTCTCCCCCTCTCTCCCCCTCTCTCTCAGTACAGAATCCTTCTTTGAGTGTGAGATAAGCAGATGACTTGCTGTTGCGGTGCTTTGAAGCGCGTCAGGATTTAAAGAGACTCCAGAGCGAGCGCTGGCCTGACGCTGCCGCTCGCTCGCTCTCTCTCTCTCTCTCTCTCTCTCTCTCTCTCTCTCTTTGTACCTCCTGAAAAAAAACACAAATAAAAAAAAAAAAAAAAACATAAATCCATTTGGGAAAACATGGCTTCCCTGCTCCGACATGGCGGCCGCCCGAGGAGACGCTCCCTCCCGCTAATATTCCGCTGAATCTTGTATATTTTTTCTGAAGTAATTGACATGTGTGAATGAGGCCGGCGTTGGAGAGAGTAAATTGCGCCGCCGGCCGTGTTAGAAGTGAATTTGAAAATGAAAGGGGATAATACGAGCGCTTTCAGACTGAAGGGCTGAATGAGACGTGAATGAATGGAACGAGATTGGCGTGTTTTGCTTTTAGAGACGATTAAAACATGTTGACGAGCGCCTTGTTTCTTCTGAACGGCCTCTTCACAAATTATTAGAAGAGAAAAAAAAAAGCTCTTCACAGCCGCAGTCGAAGGGGACGACGGAAAACACAGCTAACACGGGGATGCTAGCACAGAAAACGCAGCTAACACGGGGACGCTAGCGAGTTTGAAGCACTTAAAACAGAAAATGCAGCTAACACAGGGACGCTAGCACAGAAAACGCAGCTAACACAGGGATGCTAGCACAGAAAACGCAGCTAACACAGGGACGCTAGCACAGAAAACGCAGCTAACACAGGGATGCTAGCACAGAAAACGCAGCTAACACAGGGACGCTAGCACAGAAAACGCAGCTAACACAGGGATGCTAGCACACAAAACACAGCTAACACGGGGGCGCTAGCACACAGAACGCAGCTAACACGGGGGTGCTAGCGAGTTTAATGCACTTAAAACAGAAAAAGCAGCTATCACGGGGACGCTAGCGAGTTTAAGACAGTAACAACAGGAAGTTACTGCACCTGCCAGTAACTTCCTGTTGTTACTGTCTTAAAGTACTCCTGTTTGCTACTCAAGTACAAGTACAGACTCAGAGGTAAAAAAGTACTCAAGTGAAAGTATCAGATGAAAAAAAAAAAAAAGATTTAACTGAAAGTATCAAATTAAAAACTGTTCTTAAGTAAAACTACAGATACAAAGGTAAAATGTCCGCGGCGGCAGCAGTCTCAGCAAAGACTCCCAGACTTCCCCCACCCCAGACACTTCCTCCAGCTCCTCTGGTGGGACCCTGAGGTGTTCCCAGATGAACTCCTCTCCACAGACTTGCACTGCACCAGAACAGTCACTCAAAATTATTATCGCTGAACACATTTTCTCAGTTACTTCCCAACACAACTAGCATGCTAACAGCACCGAGCAGGGCTTTTTACATTAAATCTGCACTGGGGCGAAACTTCTGCGCAGCACCAGGTCTCCAGAGCCACAGGACACAGGTAGAAGAATCAGCACATTACGTAAAATATACCGTAAAAATACATGAGTGGGTCAATACGAAAATCAAATCAATGTGACGAAGCAACGCCACGTTTAAAGCTACAGAGTAAAAGTGTTTTTAATGTTTAAAAGGGGCAAAAACGGGCACAGCCACTTCAAAACACAAGGGAGTCGATGTGGGGCCCAGAATTTTACCCTCTGCCTATTAATTTATATCAGAGGGGGGCCCATATAAACCTTCTTGCCCCTGTCCCCCAAATCTCTGTGGACGGCTCTGCCCATACAGTTGAATTTACTTGTGTTTTTTGCAGCAATTTTCTCACAGATTTATGCAAAAAGTTAAACCCGAAAAGGCGAAGGAAACGATCACGAACGTTCCTAACTGTAAAGGTGGGACAATCCATTTTCCCTTTTTCTCCGTTTGAAGAGACTGGAGCCGCGGTCCAGAGGAAAATCTCACAAAGGTTAATTAGGAAATAGTTCATCCGATTTGCCCCCTCGCCAAAAACCAAGAGGGAGATTACGATTCTTCTGCCCTGAGCGAGAACTAAACCCCGGACTTCAGCGCCCGCAGCAGCGCTCACCCTGCAAGACTCTTCCCACAATTAGCCCAATTAGTGTTTTTCGTAAATGCGTCTGTTACGATGAACCGCACAGAGGCGTATTTTCTCTCGTGGTTGTAGATAAACACATGACTCTCTAAGTGCAGAGTGTCACCGTGGCCAGAGGGGGCGCTCAAACACGGACACGGGCACACTCCAAACGCTGTAAAAATAAACCTCCTTTTTTTATTTCATCTTCTTCAACACTTCCACTTTAAATAGTCTCTGAAGTTGGACTAAACCACGGAGGGAGAACTACACTGTACAGCCACATATACACTGTAACTTCAAAAATACGTGTAGTACTATGACGTTGTAGTACTTTTTGACTGCTCGTTCCATCTTTGAGTCGGAGCATTTTTCAGGCGTGAACAAAATAATAATGTGCCGTGTGTCTTTTCTTCACGAGTGGCTATAATCAACAAGACAAAATGTGTTTTTCAAATCAGAGTTTTAGTTGCTTTTCTTCTGTTCTATTCAAAATCAACCCACAGGAGGAAAGGACTGAAGCGGCCGCCATTTTGATTGTTTCGTTTTGGTTTAAAAAAAATTCTAAAGCTCTAAAGTTAAAGCGGCCCTACTGTGCTCGTCTTTCTATAGTTATAATCTACGACACTCGAGGATCGTTATGTTAGAATTTACGCATTTTAAATCACAATATTCATCTGAAAACGACTTAATAAAAGAAACAAATCCGCGTGAAAAAACCGCGCCGTCCAATGGGAGCTGACGAACGCAGCCGAATCCTACGAGTATCACCGATTAAGAAAATAAAACTGGAGAAGGAAGAAGTACGTCACAGTGGGCGTGTCACAGTGGGCGTGTACAGGTGGAAGTTAAACAGAGGTAGATCGGCAAAATGGCGTCTAAAGCAACTAAAGATTATAGTGGTCCCTGGTTTATCGCGGGGTTACGCTCTAAAAATAATCCTTGAAGTATCAGTTTTATTTTTTACATTATTCTCTCTGTTTTTGTCTGTCAAACCCCTCACCACACACTTTATACACTTTTCTCACACAGGCGTTAACATTTCCTCACTTTTCTCTCTCGTTTAAACTCTCTCAAAGTTCAAACCTTCGTAGGCGTCTTTGTCGGTGCAGAACGTTTCATCGACATTGTGGGTTTTGTCGGGGAGAAAACAAATCGCAAACGTACAGCACTTCAGAGTCACACTGAGATCCAACGTTTATGTAAATTTGTCTGAACACATTCTGTACTGGACAGGAGACACGGCACGGAGGAGACTGATGGACAATGGTCTACAGTCCAACAGCCAATCAGGACGCACGACACAATGGTCTACAGTCCAACAGCCAATCAGGACGCACGACACAACGCACATTCATTCACTACACAACTTCAGAATCTCAATGAAAAGAAACGACTAAAACGTGGATAAACATCTGAACAGTTCACAGCGTCTACAGCGTTGTGCCTGATTGTCCAGGCTCGTACCAAGTTACTTTTTTTTTTTTTTCAAATTCCAAAAAAAAACAAAAAACCAAAGCAAGCCACAATTGTCTGTAATGTGTCAGTTCGAGTTCCCAGCCTCCCTCTCGTCGCTGCTCTTAAGTGGTGCAAAGTGAAGGCCACCTCTGAAGGTTTAACACAATCTCCCAAAAAACAGCTGCTGCGTTCCGACTCTTTTTGGGCCCAGCCTTGTGTTTTATTTGATTTTTGTGCCTTTTTTTTTGGGTTGTTTTTTGGGTGCGAGACACGCCATTAACTCCGCGCCTCACTTCCATTTTCATTTTCCTTGATAGAATATGGAATGCTTTTTGTTCATTGCTCCGATTACCGCTGGAAATTGCTGAAAGATTTGTTTGTGTTTTTAAAGTGCACATTCATACATTTTGTTACCCGTCTTTATGATGAGTGCTGCGTTTGAACGTGTTTGTTTACTCACACAACAAGAGGCTTCAGAATGAACTGCTTTTGTAATTTTTATGTTTGTGTGTGTCCAGAGGCAGCTGAGGAAGAGGAAGTGCTATCTGATCGTCATCGGAGCCGTGGTTTTGGCCATTGTCATCATTATCATCTCAGTGTCGGCAAGAAAGTAAATATTCGGTGAGTAATACTGACTTTGAGGGGGTTTCTGGGGAATAAATGTGGTTAGTACTGAGTTTATTAAGTTAAAGAGGAGGTATTACACTTTGGTGGGGTATTAACGCAGGCCATGGCTCAAATTGCCGTTCGAAGTGCCGTTCAATGTACCCTTTGATGTACCGCTCAAGTGTCGTTCAAAGTACCCTTCGATGTACCGCTCAAGTGTTGTTCAAAGTACCCTTCAAAGTACCCTTCGATGTACCGCTCAAGTGCCGTTCAAAGTACCCTTCGATGTGCCGTTCAAAGTACCTAAGGACACAACAATCACTTTCATATTCCCAGCTGTCTGTCGTCCAAGTTCTAACCAGCCCCTTCCTGCAAATCAAAAAGACTTTATTTATCCCCAAGAGGAAGTTCAGATTGTCGGTCTCTTCAAACCTTCATCTGCCGTAAACCTCCGTACTGAACCGTCACGACAGTTGGGAGGGAGGAGTTATTGTGACGTTCTGGTTGTATTTAGCTTCTGCGATGTAAAATAATGTTGGACCAATCAGATTCCAGAAGGGAAATAGTTTTAACAATAATAAAACGCGATAATAAACACAGTAAATGTAGATGGAAGCTAAAATACAGCACATGTTTGTTTCTGCTGTTCTCACCGTGAGCAAATTGAAGTGACTTTCTGTTCAGTGTTTCTTGCATCGCTCCTTCAGACATTTTGTTTTTTCACTGTCAGAATCTTTTGAAAATGCCAAACTGGTTTCGAGAGGTTACAGTTAGAATAAGGAACTGGTAAACCCGTTAAGTTTTGGATTTTGGGTAAGGTTTAGGAGCAAACGTGTCGCCTAATTTGTCCAGGTGAACTGTCTTATCGATTGTCACTAAACCCTTTGTCGTACTTAATTTGACTTTCCGCTTCCCATATGACCACAGACTGTATAAAGACGTGACTGAGTGAGTTTGCCGTCGTCACAGCGTTAAGCTCCAAATGAAGCTCATCGAGGCTGGAGCAGGTGTAGAGGCGAATCTGGAGCAGAGTTACATATTTGGAATTCTGACTGTGAGTGTCATAGCAACCAAAGAGCCAATCCAGAGCGAGGATGTTGAAGGTAACGCCCTTTCCCGCCCGCACCACTAGATTAACAGGGAGCGGACGCTTAGCAACGCTGTCAATCAAACCTGTTGCTAACGCTAACAGGAGCGACCTCGGGGAAAGAAGGACCTGATTTGTCTGTTATTAATGTTCAGATCTTGATTTACAGACACAATAGTGAAATAAAAACCCCAGGATCATGTAGAGGGTTAATACGAACATTTAAGACCAGAATGAGTCTGAAGCAGCAGAGACAGAGAGAGGACACACAGCTTTAAAAAAATAAAATAAAATAAAAAACCTCAAATTAACAAAAAAAACAAAAACAAAAAAACTCAAATTAACAAAAAAAAAACCCCAAAAACCCCTCAAATTTACTAAAAAAACAAAACAAAACTCAAATTAACTAAAAAAAACAAACAAACTCAAAATAACAAAAAAAAGAAAATAAACTCAAAAACAACAACCTCAAAATAACAATAATAATAATAAAACTAACTAAAAAAAAGAAAAAAAAAATGCTAAAAAAAAAACCAAAACAAAAAAAAAACTTTAAAAATAAACTCAAAATAACTAAAAAAAAAAAATGAACCCCAGGATCATGGAGAGGGTTAGCACGAACATTTAAGACCAAAATGACGAGTCCATGGCGCAGGAATCGCGCCCATGCTCACTTCCTGTTCGTAGCGTGGTGCTAGCAGGTTAGCTATGTCCATTTATATAAACAGTCTATGCATGTGACACATTTGACAAAACAAAACCGTTGTCGCGCTCTGATTTCAGTGTTATTATTCCCCTCAGGTTGAAAAGCAACAGTTTTGACAAATATTGCTTTTCCTCGTTCTCGACGTTCGATACGAGATGTGTCTGCTTGCATAAACTATCGATCTGCACCTATTTTCCACAGAGGAGGCAGGAAAATGGAAATCCCTGCGAACAAAGCTTTCTATTCATAAAACACTGGTACAAATCAATACTCCCCACGGCGACGGGGCCCATGCGGAGCCACTGTTAGCGGTTAGCAGGTTAGCAGTTAGCGCCTTGAGGCAGTCTTCAGGCTAAAAATAAGAGAGACGTATGGCACAGAGCAGACGGGCTAAAGATAGTGTGGGTTTGACATGTGAGTTCACTTTTGGCCCCGGGCGCAGACAGACCCTGCTCTTGTAATGTTAAATTAGTTAAAGGAAAGCATCTGGATGGGGCTTTAAACCGTTCAGATCTGTGGAGAAAAGGGACAAAGATCAGGCAAAAATAGAAACATGGCACAAAAGAAAATGTAGGTTAAAATTACCTGAATGAAGATTTGACCTAGTTTTGAATCAATTTGACTTGATTATAGTAAAATGATCTGCAAATGACATAAAAAACTGGAAAAAAAAACAAGCAAAATAAGTAAAAACTAATTAAAATTAACATAAAATATTCTTATCATTATGTAATTTTAAGTAGTTTATTAAGTAATTGACTTAATTTGCAGTATTTGTGGGAAAGCATCGAATACACGCTCGATAAAACTAAATTATTTTTATGAATGCTGTTTATTTATGTGTCTTTATTTATAGAGAAACTGTCTTTTTCATGGACGTCCTGTTCAAATACAGAAAAAATACAAGCAAAACCAATACGTCCATTTAAAACGTTAAAAACAGGAGCAGATGTGAGTATAAAGGTTTGTTACCACATTATTAAATTGCGATTGTGGCACCAAAGTCTCCAGTTTTGCTTAACCTTGAAATATATTAAATTTTTGCGAATCAAAACAGCCAAAAGCCCTTTTTTTTCCCATCTCAGTTTTCAGTCCTTAGCCTTATACAACCGTGTCATCTTGAATTAAATGTTCCTGTTTCAAAGATTACCGAGCGAGAGAGACATTCAGGCAGTCTGTCGTCGTAGTCTCTTATAAAAACATTTTACTCAGTGCTGTTTTCTTCTAACAGATTCGAAGTCCGACTCACTTTTCCGTAGAGTTTACAGATGTTGTAACGTCTGGGGATCAAAGATACAGACTCAGGGTAAAAACTTGAACAGTTACAAACACGTAAATATAAATGTTGATTGACGGAGCAGATAGTAGAGAGCGGAGTTGTAGGTAGTGGGGTCGGAGGCTGAGGTCGTGGAGAGCTGGGTCGGAGGCGGAGGTGTTCGTACCGGTCGTGGAGAGCTGGGTCGGAGGCTGAGGTGCAGGGTAGTTCCGAGAAGCGAAATCTGGTCAAAAAACAAGAAAAGGCAGCCGAGTTCTGTGACGATAATCATGAAACTAGGACACACGGCTGATCTGGCGGCGTGCGTCCAGAGGTGGAGGCTTGATCGCTGATTGGCTGCAGGTGCATAGTGGGCGGGGCCAGAGTCTCCTCCCAGCTCCAGGCTCAAACACAGAAGGGAGGAGGGAAAACAGCACAGAAACACAGGGACAGACTGGGATCGTGACAACAGTGATGGATGTTGGGGCCAGTCTTGACTGTAAATAAGTTCTATATGGACTAAGGAGCTGTTTTAACGCCTCCCACAAAAAGGGGGCAGTGTTGACACATAAAACTGAACATTTTACTTTATATCAGGTTTTAGCGGCAAAACTTTTATAGGAATGAGTTTTCCATTTAGCCAGAAGTGCCACCACAAAGAAAAGGCATCCATCCATCCATCCATTTTCTTCCTCGTATCCGGGTCGTGGGGGGGGCAGTAGTCTCAGCAGGGACTCCCAGACTTCCCTCACCCCAGACACGTCCTCCAGCTCCTCCGGTGGGACCTCAAGGCGTTCCTCCAGCGTGTCCTCAGTCTTCTCCGGGGCTCCTAGACAAGAAAATGCAGTTTAGAGGCATAAATGGATGGAGCAGAAGTCAATATTATGTGATGAAATATGGTGCTGCCCCCTTGTGGTCGTGCCAAACCTTCAGCTCGGGTGTGTATTTAGGTAACGCTCAACCTCAGCCCTGTGAGGCCGTTTAGTGGACACTTTTAGCACAGTTAGCATTTTGTTTGTTTAGTTGGCTGTTCTGTTTAACTTCCACATTCACACTTCAGAATCACATTTTACCTTTAACTGTTTCTAACTGTTCAACTCAAAACCTTGATTTGCGCCGTCTTCTCGTCTCTTTTGTCTGTCACATTAGTGTCCTCAACTTTAAATGTTACTTAAATATTGCACAGAGACATTCAGAAATTATAAATACGAGCATGTATTTAAACAACTCAGAAAATCAGCTTTTGTTTCTAAATTATATCTTAAAATGGCCGACACGTCTGGACGAGTCGTGCAAATAGACAAAGTCCACAGCAAAAAAAACAAAAAACGAAGAGCTAGAAACCAAATCAAATTCAAAATTGATATAACACTAATTAACGGATTAATTTATAGGCTGAAATAATCGTTAAATACAATTAAGGGGGAAACAAAAGCAGCACGAGTCAAACAAGCACTTTTAACGTCATCATCACAGAAAATAATAAAACAAAATAAAAGAAACTCAAAGCATCGACACATTCCCCAAACTGGACGCTGCAGGTGACAGTGAAAATGTGGAAGTTATGTAAAAGACACAAGTAAAATCTGTCACTGGACGAAGAGTCGTAGGAGTGAAGACGTTTAGCTGCTCGTCCAAGCCGCGGCTTGGACGAGCAGCTAAACGTCTTCGCTTCTACGACTTTTTGTCCAGTTGCAGATTAAACTTTTAGCCTTTACTCTGGATCAGACCTGGACGACTGAGGGACATTCTTAATCAAAAAGTTTCACTGACTTTGAACGGACTCATCTGTTTAGACGAAGCAAATGTCACTGAGCTGGAGGCAGGGGGCGGAGTCTTTGGTGGATTTGTTCAGGAGCGACGCCGAGGATGAAGAATTCAGTGGATTTATTGATTTGGAGTGAGATCCAGAGTAAACTTGTTGCTTGTTTTTATTCTTTATTTATCTGATTAACTGTTAATATCTTACGTTAACAAACCAGACACGTGTTCAGTTCTGTCTGTGCTTCATGGAGCTGAATAAATATAAATGTGTTACGTTAGCGTTAGCGTTAGCATTAGCGTGATGTACTGATATTCAGCCTGTTGTTCCACATTTTATTATTATTATTATTATAACTTGACTTTAAAGATAAAATGTCTGTTCTTGGTCTTGGATTTTGCAAAATAAATTTCCCCATAAATGCGACTTATACATGTTTTTTCTTCATTATTGTGCATTTTTTGGCTGGTGCGACTTATAGCCCAGAAAATACGAAACTTGGATTATTATTATTTGTCTTTTAGTTCAGTGCACACTTGTTTTAAACTTTCTTGGCTGCACTCTGCTCACAGCAATAAAGACAAACGAAAGGCCTGGTTTTCCATCTCAGTGTCATTCAAAACTAAATCTCCATGGAGACCAAGCAGGTGAAAAAGTTCCATAGTGCACCTTAAATCAAACTAGAAATGTAAGGTACGATTGTGTAGTGAAGTCTTTGGGGCACTGAAACTATTCCCAAAGTAAATGATTATATAGTTCAGTCATTACAAGACGCACCGAATGTTCCGAGCGTTTTAAAGCGTTTTAAAGCACTCCTCCTTGTGCAAACCAAAGCTCGTTTAGTGAATATCCTCTCCGTGGACTTCATAAATCCTTATCTTATCTCATATTAAAAAAAGCCACTGCTTCAGAAGTCTCCAGCCTCCCTCCAGTTTCCGGCACAAATCCCTTTTTGCTTGAGTGACGGAGATCCAAGATTAGCTGCTCTTCTCGTTCATCGAAAAAAAAACACACCAAATTCTGGTCTTTTTGGCAGATGAGGCTGGATTACTAACTGCTCCGTCCATCCCCACAGGAGCGACATGTTTGAGAGAGCGGGATGGGGTTTAGGGCCGCAGCAGTTGTTAGCTTTGGCAAAGTCTACACGTTTTTTTTTTTAAATAGAAAAGAAATATCCAAAAAATGAACAAACTTGGATCCTTTCTGTCCGTATTTAAGTCGTTTTAGCAAAGTGGAGTTTGCGGCGTGAAAGTTGACCTGGTGATGATGATTTAAAGATATAGTTGAGTCTGTAAACATCAGTATGTGCGTAAAGAAGCGACTAAGTGAGTGTGAAGTCACCAAATGAAGCTCATCGACGCTAGCAGTTATAGCGGCTAATCTGGAGCGGAGTTTAATTTAAGGAATTGAAACCGTGAGTGTCATAGTAACCAAAGAGCCAATCTGGAGCGAGACTGTCGACAATGAAGCTCCACTGGTTTAGCAGGGGGTGGGCGCTTAGCAACGCTGTCAATCAAACCTGTTGCTAATGCTAGCGGGAGGAACCTCGGGGAAAGAAGGACCTGATTTGTCTGTTATTAATGTTCAGATCTTGATTTACAGACACAATAGTGAAATAAAAATGAACATTTAAGACCAAAATGACGAGTTTGACCAGTAAATTGGAGTCGATGGAGCTGGAACTGCACCCATAAAACTTCCTGTTTTTAATGCGGCGGCTAGCAGGTTAGCTATGTCCATTTATATAAACCAGGAGTATCAAAACTTTTCATATTAAGGGCCACATATAAAAACACAAACAAAGCCGAGGCAGATTGAGGGCCACAGACTGGTCGCCAATACAGTGAATATTCAAATCTGCGTTATTATTACAAATTCGACTGAACTACTAGACCTTTATTCACGCTCACATCCTCAGTGGGACACATTAAATATTTGATACGGGTTTGTTAAAGTAGATTTTCAGAAATATACTGTAAAAAGTAGTTTAATGTAATATGGGCCTATTCACCTGGAAGCGTCGGGGCCAAGAAAAATGAGTCTGAGGGCCAGATTTAGCCCCTGGGCCACAGTTTGGTCTGTGGTGAAGAGGGAGGTTGTTGACTCCAGGGGCTTCGACGCTTCATCTACCAAATGTAGAAAGTCTAATTGTTCAAACATAAACAGATCATGGAACATAATCTTATTCTTAATCTCATTTTTTATAATTATGAACATATTTATAAAACTTTAGTCCAAAATGTCCCTGTTGTTTGGTCCGTGTGTGAATGTGTTTTAAATCTGTTGTGTGAATGTTTTTCTCGGGTCTATTGACGAGGACGGGTCAATTGGCGTCTTTGAGCTGCGTTTACGGAGCGATCAGTAAACGCTCCTGTTCAGCTCTGAGCTTTTGTCTGACGCTCAGGCTGCTCTTAATAACACTCCCCCCAGACTCTGACAAGTGCACTCTGAAAACAGAGAGAGAAAGAGAAGAAAAGACGGAGAGAAGAGGGGAGAGAAACTGCAAATGGAGAGAGAGAAAAGAGAAGAGGGAGAGAAACTCTGCAAATGGGCGTCTGGAGAAAGAAAAAATATTAGAAAAGAGGGAGAGGAGAGAGGAAGAGGGGAGAGAAATTCTGCAAATGGAGAGAGAGAAAAGAGAAGAGGGAGAGAAACTTTGCAAATGGACCTGTGGAGGAAGAAAAAAGAGCAGAAAAGAGGAGAGAGAAATTCTGCAAATGGGCGTCTGGAGAAAGAAAAAATATTAGAAAAGAGGGAGAAGAAGAGGAGAGAGGAAGAGGGGAGAAAAATTCTGCAGATGGACCTGTGGATAAAGTCAGATGAGTAGAAAAGAAGAGAGTGAAAGAGGAAGAGTAGAGTGAAAGAGGAAGAGTAGAGTGAGTCAGAGACAGAGGCAGAAGCATGAGATGGACGTTTACCGTCAGGAACCTCACTCTGAAGACCATAAGGCACCACCGCCTGCAGACTCCACCCACATCAGGACCTGCAGACTCCACCCACATCAGGACCTGCAGACTCCGCCCACATCAGGACCCGCAGACTCCACCCACATCAGGACTTAAAACTTTAAATTTAGAACTTTCCAAATATGTCACAGTCGATCTGTTTCACCACATGAACTTCTTCCATTTTAAACCAGAATCCTGATCCTATTTTGAGAAGTGTTTGTCCGTGTGTTAAGACAGAACAGAACATCCAGAACATCCAGAACATCCAGAACATCCAGAACACTGCTGCTCGGGTCAGGACTAGAACCAGGAAGTATGAGCACATGTGTCCTGTGGCTCCTGTGGCTCCTGTGGCTCAGAGACTTTAAAGCAGCTCAGTGTGAACAAGTCTCTCCATGGACCAGCACCAAAGAACATCTCCCACATGAGCCACAAGAACCATCTCACATGAGGAGGACTAGACCAGGACTAAACCAGGACTAAACCAGGACTAAACCAGGACTAAACCAGGACTAAACCAGGACTAAACCAGGGCTAAACCAGGGCTAAACCGGGTCTAAAACAGGATGAAACCTGCTGACAGGCCTCGACTTGGACCATGTTTAAATCCAGGCTTGCTTCTGTTTAGCTGTTGTGACTGACTTTTATTCTGCCTCTTCTGTGTTAATGTTCATTTTGTGATCATTTATGATTTGATTTGTTGTGTTGTGATTTTAATGTCTTTCTTATTCTGTAAAATACTTTAAATTACTTTGGACCAGTTGTGCTGTACAAATAAACTTTCCCCGTCCGTCCGAGCGCTGGGAGAATATAAACCTCCACAAAACTGGATCTTTACACGATTCAGGCGTTGAACACTGGACGTTCTGTGTCAGACGGACAGCTGAGGTACCTTGGATGTTGCCGTGGTTACAAGTGTATTTCACAGTGGTCTATTTTCCAGAGCAGACTTGTAAAAGTGCATAAAAAGTGTGCTCTGGTGATTTGGAGCAGATGCAGGAGGCTCGGAGCGGGCGAGCAGGGCCCATACATCACAGTAATGACTTTGACGATGACACAGACAACTGGGGAGCTCCTCTTCTCTCAAATCAATAGGCTGCCTCTTTATGGCTCCCTAAATAACAGCATAACTGCAGCGTGACACTTCCCCTGCCCTCACATCCAGAGCACATCTCCTTCTGAGGCCGGGGATGGTTTAATATGCACGTCAGCTCCCAGCACTAAAGCCAGCGGACACGGAGTTCACGAGGATCAGGAAGTGGTCTGCTGGGAAGACACGGAATTATGACAGAGCTGAAGACGGCGGCGGTGTAGCAGAGATTCAGTGGTTTAGTGGTCGGTTTGTTCACAAACACAAAAGACGAAGGTTTGATCGCAGCTTTGACCATCGCGTGCTGTCAGGGCGTCGTTAAGCAAGACACTTCAGCCACCTGTCGGAATAAGGAAGAACAGAGGAACATTTAGAATCGAGGAAAACAAATGATGAAAGTTTGGTCTAGATGAAAAGTAAATTAATACTTGAAAAATGAAATAAAAAGTCAGATAAATGTGATGAGAAACATAAGTGAGGAATTGCAAAAGATTAAACAAAGACTAAACCAGGACTAGAGCTGTACTAAACCGGGTCCAAACCAGGACTAAACTAGGTCCAAATCAGGACTAAACATAGACTAAACCGGGACTAGAGCTGTACTAAACCGGGTCCAAACCAGGACTAAACCAGGTCCAAACCAGGACTAAACCAGGTCCAAACCAGGACTAAACCGGGACAAAACCAGGAAAAAAAACAAAAAAAACAGGACTAAACTAGGACCGAATCAGGATTGAACCAGGATTAAGCCAGGACTAAACCAGGTCCAAACTGGGACTAAACCAGGGAAAACACAGGACTAAACCGGGACTAAACCAAGACTAAACCAGGACTAAACCAGGGCCAAACCAGGACTAAACATAGACTAAACCGGGACAAAACCAGGAAAAAAAAAAACAGGAATAAACTAGAACCGAATCAGGATTGAGCCAGGATTAAGCCACGACTAAACCAGGTCCAAACTGGGACTAAACATAGAATAAATTGGATCTAAACCAGGACCAAACCAGGGCTAAACCGGGACTAAACCAAGACCAAACCAAGACTAAACCAGGACTAAACCAGGACTAAACCGGGACTGAACCAGGACTAAAACAGGAGTAAACCAGGAGTTTTTATGTTAATTAATTTGAATTTTCGGTTGTTAATTTTCCGTTTTCTGACTTTAATAAAAGTAACTTGTGCTTTGCGACACATTGACCTGGCGAGCGTGCCGTGTATGGACCCTCTGCATTTGACCCAAAGAGAAGTGATCCATCTTTAGATACAACATGATACACACAGCTGTGATTAAAACTCTCCAGTGTAACTCGCGTCGTTGACATTTAAATAGATTTCTGAAAACGTGTCCTGACATTTTCCCAGTCGAGTTTCTCTCTTATGTAATAATGGAAACAGCAAAGCATTTTCTTATTTT
Organism: Periophthalmus magnuspinnatus; assembly: GCF_009829125.3. Classification (NCBI taxonomy): domain Eukaryota; kingdom Metazoa; phylum Chordata; class Actinopteri; order Gobiiformes; family Gobiidae; genus Periophthalmus; species Periophthalmus magnuspinnatus. The sequence continues at coordinate 33,153,895 of NC_047141.1, read as the reverse complement.
TGTTGTGAGATTTGAGCCTTTAATCCAAGTGCTAATCAAATGCACAAACTTTTACATATTACGAGCCGAATTTTAACCGTAAACATTCATGCACCTTTCCCCTGATGAATATTAAAGAACTCTTTGGTGTATATGTGTTATATTTAGACTCCAAAGCAGCTTTAACCGGTATGAAACAGCAGACACACTCGCCCTGAAAGAGGCTTATTCAAATGATGTAAAAAAAATAAAAAAAAGTTGACAACAGCGTGCGAGGATGCAGGAAACGCGCCGATATGACACGTATAAATATTCAAATATTACTGGGACTGTTAGCGGGGTTCAGGAGAAGCACTGCGCAGTATTATAAACATCAGTGTAGTATTTATTGTTTATTAGATGTGGATTTGAATTCGAAAGGCTGGAACAGATGAAAGAAAGCCTCGTGTATTCTGCATCAAATATTAGACCAAACACTGCCAATGTTTTGTCTGTGTTTGAAAAGAACATGGCTGCCGCAGTCAGGACATATTTTTTAGTTTTCTGTTTGTTTTGAAATGTTCATTAAAAAGTTGGTAGCGGACGATATTGCGGCGTTGTTTTGTGTGCGCGGTCGACAGCTTTCAGTAGTGACACCAACACTACATTTACTCACTGACGAGCGTGCGGGGCTACGAAATGAAAATATGGATTTGTTGTAAAGCAGGAACATTCTGCAAAATGGACTTTTCACCAATTTAAAGCGTGTTATAGTCGTTTTCTTCTCATTTACTCACTCGAAGTCGTGTTTGGAGGGATTCATGTTTGAGTGTAATCTTTAATTGACTATTTTCAAGACGTCGTTTGTCGATCTGCCCCCGTTTAACCTCCACTGTGACACGCCCACTGTGCCACGCCCACTGTGCCACGCCCACTGTGACATGCCCACTGTGACACGCCCACTGTGACACGCCCACTGTGACACACCCACTGTGCCACACCCACTGTCGTCTCCTCTCTCCTTTCCTCTCTCATCTCCTTTCTTCTCTCGTCTCCTTTCCTCTCTCGTTTCCTCTCTTGTCTCCTTTCCTCTCTCATCTCCTCTCTCGTTTCCTCTCTCGCCTCCTCTCTTGTTTCTTCTTTCCTTTCCTCTCTCGTTTCCTCTCTCGTCTCCTTTCCTCTCTCGTTTCCTCTCTCGTCTCCTTTCCTCTCTCGTTTCCTCTCATTTCTTCTCCTTGTCTCCTCTCTCATGACTGTGACGTACACGCCCACTGTGCCACGCCCACTGTGCCACGCCCACTGTGCCACGCCCACTGTGACGTCCGCTCTTCCTTCTCCAGTTTTATTTTCTTAATCGTCGATACTCGTAGATTCTGCAGCGTCGCGTCGTCATTTTGGTACAAATGTAAAAACGCTCTGCTCTAGTGTGACGTGCCTCTGTCCATAGGGGGCGCCACAGCGACACGACTCTTTATCGTCATGATGTTTACGGCGACGTCAGCTCCTATTGGACACCACAGTTTATGAACTTGAACTCAGCTGGACTTGTTTCTTTTATTAAGCCGTTTTAGATGAATATTGTGATTTAAAATGTGTAAATTATAACAGAACGATCCAGTGCCACAGATTATAACTATAGAGACACGAGCACAATCCGGCTGATTTAAATTCTACATTAATTTAAATCATTGTGTTTTAATCATGACCTGGGCTCCACTTCCTGTCCACACCAGATACAGACAGAATTAGTCTCGTTGATTTTTGCTTTGTGAATATTCCTTCATTTAAAACGTGTTCATTGCTAGAAAAATATGTGTAATCTGTTGTTATTGTTAAGAAATCTAGCTCCATCTGTGCCACAGCATTAACACAGCACCACATTCACTTTCACTATGCGCAAAAACCTTTACTCTGCAGAACGCACAAGCCGCACCTCACAAATGTGTAGAATTCTGCATTTATGACTTTATATTGAAAACAGGGACTAAACCTGGAACTAAACGAGGACTAGAACAAGGCGTGGGCAGCCGGATTAAGTCAATGCTAGCGTACGTATGTGTGTCTTACAAACGTGGATGAGACCCCGTTCCAGCGCCGTGAATGCCGCTCGTACTTGCAAAGCTAGTCAACTCCTTCGCGCTCGCTATCGTTAATCCATGTCTATGAACAAGAGTGACAATAAGCTCTCTGTCTGAACTGAAATCCTCTTAGCGGGCCGAGCTTTGTGGGTAAACTCGCCTCATGCTAATGCTAAACCCCATTAGCTTTAAGGGACTAGTCGGCTGCATTGAGATTAATGGCTGGGCGAGTGCTTGATTTAATAGGGTTATTTCACATCTTCAGGGGAAAAATAAACAACAAAGTTAATGCGGGACATTTGTCACTGGCGTCCTCGTGTCTGCGCGCGGAGAGGCGAGTTTCAACGTTTTATTTACGCAGTTGGACAAAAGAGGGATGGTCAGAACGCAGCAGCCAAATGATCTTGTTTCAAACGGGGATTGGACTTGGCAGCTGTAATAAGTGCAAATATAGTACCGATTTATTTTGAAAACGCCGATTCAAACGCTATATAAATCAACATCAACTCTCAACGCTCCACGCACTGTAGCCGCAAACAAACCACTTTTAAACGGCTGCTTTCAAGGACACGTATTATGAAAAATGGTCTTTTTTGAGCTTTTAATAATGTTATAACCACAGACTGTAGATATGAATGGACATGGCTTAAAAAAAAAACACGGATACGGGCGGGAAGGGGCGTTACCTTTAACAGCCTCGCTCTTGATTGGCTCTTTGGTTGCTAGGATATTCACTGTTGGAATTCCAAATAAGGAGTGAAGACGTTTGGCTGCTCGTCCAAGCCGTTTATTCAGTTCTGGTCAGATTGCTGGTTTCAACCTTAACAACTCTATTAAACCTGTAATGGCTGCCTATTGTTCTCTTTGTTCCTGTTTGTTTTGTTGTACTCTACGTGAGGATAGAGTACAACTGTTAATTTTATGATGATTATTCGTGATTATTTATGTTTTGATTTGTGTGATTTTAATGTCCTTCTTATTCTGTAAAGCACTTTGAATTACTTTGTGTACGAAACGTGCTGTACAAACAAACTCGCCTTGCCTATCAGACCCAAAACAAACAGGAACAAAGAGAACAATCGGCAGCCGTTACGGGTTGAAACTGGAGATAAAAGCTGTTTTGAGTTTCATTGCGGTCAGCGACTCCTTCAGACAGATATAAGGCAGTGTCCATCAATAATCTGACCAGAACTGAAGAAGACACTTGTAGGAGTGAAGACGTTTAGCTGCTCGTCCAAGCCGCGGCTTGGACGAGCAGCTAAACGTCTTCACTCCTACAACGATTTGTCCAGTTGACAGATTTAAACTTTGCTGCGGATCAGACCTGGAGGGACGACACAGATACAGGATATAGTTATAACTCATATAAACACACCTGGAGTTGTATTTAAATTTAACTTCTCGTTGTCACAAACTGTTTGGTCCACTGTTAGTTTACACGTGCATGATTTTATTTATTTTTTTGCCATTAACACAGATTTAGAACAGCTTTTTCAGATATTAAAAGTGAGAGAAGCTGGACCGCCCAGACACAGCCAATCAGCTCTCACCCCAAAGCGACATAGCGACTCACGCGGCTCTTTCTCTCACGAGTTTAATTGATAAAACGTTTTCTAATAACATGAGAACAGCGTGTAGTGGTTTGATTTTTCTGCTTTTACAAACGCACTTTCTGTACGCACTGTTCTGTCTCATGAGGAAAAAAAAACGTGTTCTCTGGCTTTAATCTTGTGTTATGTGTTGCTCTGAGCTCCATAAATCATTCCCTTTCAATTTTCCCATGATTGTGACGTCAAAGGTAGAAATACTGCGCCATTTTTAAATCCATAAATCATCACGAGATTTGTTCTGAGCATTTTTACTGTTAAAATGTGTCAATTACAAATGCATTCTTATATAAGCGCTGCAGTTAATGATAATGTGTATTGTCTTTACATATGCCTAATTTTAGCCCAATAACAATAAGTAAATAATGGATATGTTGTGTTTTATACTTACAAGCAGCAAGAGGCACCACTTTACGATAATGTAAACCTGGATTTGTTAAGAAGAAGCAAATATCTTGTGTATTTTTATCTTAAATCCGAAGCGTTGGTTAAAGGTCCCATATTACATAAAAGTGACTGTTATGAGGTTTAAGCCGTGTTTAATGCTTGTAGTGAAATCAATATATCACCGAGCCAAACCATCGGAGAAGAACCAGGACCACAGGGGACATTTTCTTACTTTTATTTTCTTCTCCAGATGGTGAAAACTGAAAGAGTGCAACAGAAAACAGAGCTGAGCCAAACACAAAAGTACAGCGCATATATCCTGCATAAAACTCCACACTTCCGCTAAATAACGTGAAAATATAGATGATTGGACATTTATTAACATATTTACAAACTTACATCATTGTCTTGAATGTGCCTGATGGTGGATGGTGACAGATGGTGACAGATTCAACGCCACATCTCACAGGAGTCTTTGTTTACAATGAGAAACGGGAAACCGGAAGTAGCGCGGGAAAACCGGAAGTAGAATTATCCCGCAATATTTAATTTTTTTTTTTTACTCAAACCACAATTAATTATGAAATACTTATGCAAAACACTTGTAAATAATTATAAAACCCTTTTCTATATTTTTAATACATTTTAAACATATGAAATTATTTATTAAGAAATCAATTACATCAAAAACACACCTGGAGTTTTTTATGTTTTCATTCACTGACTATTATTAGTCTGTTACGTCTCCAAAGCTCAAAATGCTCTGTTCCACCTTGTGATGTCATGAAGTGGTAGTTTTCTAGTTAACAGCTACATTTAACTAGTTTGATTGAGATAAGGGCTATTCCAGGACTGAAATGATCCAAATGATTCTATAAATGAAGGTGTGTGGAGTTTAAAAACACAGTGGAGCACTTCCTGTATCACCACGTGATGACATCACAAGGGGGAACAGAGAGTTTTCTTCAGTTTGACAGAAGAGCTCAGCCTAAATCTGCAGGTTTGTGCGTTAAACATGTGAATGAAACAAATATAGATGAGAAAACGGCGTGACGCGTGCGCTTTAAGGCGGTATTTTTGCGTTTGACGTGAACAGTTTTCCTTTAGACCTCTTTTTAAAATCGGTTTGATCATCTCCTCCGTTACAAACCCTGCACCTCTGCTCCTCCGGCTCCTTCTTCTCCTGCGTCTGCGTGACAGATCCGGCTAAGCCCCTCCACGGAGAGACGCCCCCCATTTCACCTGTTCAACAAATCACTCAGCTTTGGCTAATCTACCGACCGCCGCACGAGCCGCTGGAAGAGGTGCATGCTGGGAGCTTATAGACACACACACACACACACACACACGCGGCGTCTCCACTTTCCCTGTGTTTCTTTGGAGCAGAAAGTTGGCATTTCTTGATTTGAAGGCAGGATTAAAGGTCATGAAAAGTATTTAGACGGCAGAGCTAAACTTTTGGACTAATCATTCCTTTGCAGCTTTTGAGTTTGCTGGTTCGCTCAGATCACCGTTGTCACTGTATTTTTGTGGCGACAGGGCCTCTCCCACTCTGCCAGTAATCCTCCCAGCGAAGTTTGGAGTAAGCCGACGGCACGGGGAAAAGATAAATAAGGATTTTTATTTTTTTTTTAGTCATGAAAAATGGCATAGCACTTTCACTTCCTGGCTGTGTTTATCTGTATTACACTTTCATATATAGAGCCTCTCGCAGTAACTTACACAGCGCGGAGTTTGTGAGTCATTTAAACTTATTCTATACAGTAATTACGTTGCGTTCTGCTGTTCGGAGGTGAGAAAAGCATTATTGTTTTGACACAAGTGGCTCTGAAGTGAAGTGTAGAATAAGCTAAAGGGAGTTTCCTGTACGGTGCTTTAGGGAGAGAAAAGCCAAATGTATTATTTTTAAATAATGAGAATATATTAAAAAAGTGGATGTTACAGAATAAATGTGAATAGAAGAAGTTATAAAGAAGAGTTCTATTTTGTATTTGTTTATTTATCGTCCTCCACACGTCAGGTCCACTGTAGGGAGTATTATACGTCTCATGGCACAGCGGCTTCACAGTGAGAAGGTTCCGGGTTCGATCTCCGAGTCGCCCGGTCCTTTCTGTGTGGGGTTTGCATGTTCTCTCTGTGTCTGGGTTTCTCTGGTTTCCCTCCTCAACCCTAAACGTGGGTCATAGGTCAAATCAGTGGCTCTGAAGGACGGGTCAAATGCAGAGACACATTTTCCTACATGGACGATAAAGTGAACGTTAAAGTCTGAGCTGACAGAGCCCTCAGGACAGAACAGAAACTGAAGTTCTCTAAAAAAGTCCATTGTCAGTGGAGGAAACGTGGATCTGGACACAGTGACTGTAAATTTATTAATAAAGTTTCTATGAACAGAACAAGTCGTACACAAAGTCATTCAAAGAGTTTTACTGAATAAGAAAGACATTAAAATCACAATACAACAAATGAAAATATAAATAATTATCATAAAATTAACGTTAAAAGAGGCAGAATAAACCCATTTCAGTCACAGCAGAGAAACAGAACTCAGTCTGGATTTAAACTTTGTCAAAGTCGAGGCCTGAGTCACATCTACAGGAAGAAAGAGAGAGACAGAGAGAGAGAGAGAGAGACAGGTTTAAAGTGCACGAAACTCAAATATCGATTCAACATGTTTAGACCTGGTTTAGTCCTGGTTTAGTCTTGTTTTAGCCCTGGTTTAGTCCTGTTTTAGTCCTGTTTTAGTTCTGTTTTAGCCCTGTTTTAGTCCTGGTTTAGTCCCGGTTTAGCCCTGGTTTAGTCCTGGTTTAGCCCTGGTTTAGTCCTGGTTTAGTCCTGGTTTAGTCCTGGTCCAGTCCTGGTTTAGACCTGGTTTAGACCTGGTTTAGCCCTGGTTTAGTCCTGGCCCAGTCCTGGTTTAGACCTGGTTTAGTCCTGGTTTAGACCTGGTTTAGTCCTGGTTTAGACCTGGTTTAGTCCCGGTTTAGTCCTGGTTTAGTCTTGTTTTAGTCCTGTTTTAGTCCTGGTTTAGTCCTGGTTTAGACCTGGTTTAGTCCTGGTTTAGCCCTGGTTTAGTCCTGTTTTAGCCCTGTTTTAGTCCTGGTTTAGTCCCGGTTTAGTCCTGGTTTAGTCCTGGTTTAGCCCTGTTTTAGTCCTGGTTTAGTCCTGGTTTATTCCTGGTTTAGTCACCTATAATAAATAAATGCACGATTGATATGTAAAGCCCTACTATGGAACATGGCATCTACACAGTGCATCTTTAAAACCACAGGATGACACTGTTTTGTTCCTCTGATGTTTCATTTGAGCTGAAGGCCTTTTTCCCTCAGTGCAGATATTTTATGAGCAGCTTTCGAGCTCACATTCAGTCCACTGTCAACTATTTGAACCTAATTATAAAGCGTTTACAATCAGAAAGTGTGCAGTTAGCATGCTAGTTGTCGTTACCACCAGTTACTCACAGAATAATCAGTTTGTGACTGAAGTGAAGAAAAACTCTACAAACCCAGTTCTGTTCTTCACATTCTTAACACTCGGCTCCTTTAAACTTAAATGCATTTGTTCATTTCTGTTTATTTCTTCACGACAGAAGAAGGTGATGCATCCACTTTGCAGATCAGATACTGTTGACTGATATTAGACGGCAAAGAAATGAAAAACACAGCCGACCAGAGCTGCATAATGAGCTGGTGATTCTCCGTGTCAGGAGCAGAACAATGACGAGCAGCTGACGGAGGAGCGAGGGAGGCGGACGTTTTGACAGCCTCCATCACGCTCCGTCCTGGATCACTTTCATTATGTAAACAATCTTAAAACGACACCAACTCCACGTTTAGGTCGTGTTTGGTGACGTCAGAGCAGGTGGAGGTGAACCAAAGGCACCGGATTGGTCTGTTTTTAATGTTTATAATTTAATTTAAGGGACAAAAAAAGCGCCTGCGTTTATTATATTCATCACTTGTGTTTCGTTGTTTATTTCACCGCTCAGAAATTTGGGGAAATGCTGTAAAACAAACGCAGATTCTATAATTAAACCACAGAAAAGGGCGATAAGAATCATTAATAAAGCAGGATTCTGTGATCTGATGAATTAATTATTTATAAAATCTAATATATTAAAATTTATGGACGTAATTAAGTTAAATATTTTGACAATTCTGTTTTGTGTTGTGAATGAGGATATTACTATAGGAGTTCAGAGCTTCTTTAAATTAAGAAATAATGGTTATAATTTAAGAGTTTTACTTCAGTTTGAATCTAATAAAATAAGAACTAATGTGACAAAGACGTGTCTGTTTGAGGAATAAGACTCTGGACTGATCAATGATGAATTTAAGTGAATTAAAACTGTCTAAATAAAAAAAAAAAACACTTTAAAACATGAATTAATTGATACATTTACATTGGTGTAGGTTTATTTGAGTGTTTAAGAGACTGACTTAAGTAAATAAATCATGTCATGTTGGTCAGGAGGGTCGTACATAAACATTCTGCTTCAGCCCAATCCTTTTTTTGTTTATAATTAATGAAGAAAATATTTTGTAAAAAAAAAAAAATGTAAACAACCAAAATAAAGTCCATTTATTCAAGGATCATATAGAGCGATTTAACCCTCTGGTGCAGTGGACAGCTACTAAAACAGAACTTCCTCTTTAATGCATTGGTTTATGTGGAGTGCTCTCTGCTGCCACACTCCATTGAGGTCAATTCAGTGGTCAGTCGGTGTAACTGCAGGTAAATTTCCTCTGGTTGTTTTTTTTCTTATTCAGGCCTAAACGTTTGGCCTATACAGTGTTGAAATTTCCCAAAAATTGTTGAAATGTTTTTCAAAGCATAAAAAGAAACGTGTTTTTATTTTTACAATAGAACATGTCCTGAGAAGAACAAGAACGCTTCAGAAGAAAATCTTGACCAAGGCTTTTATAATTCATGCATCACAGGGTTAACCTCCTGAGACCCGAGCTCTCGCAAGACTTTATTTGCAAAAACTATTAAGTGCCTGAACACACACATTTGAGTGTAAAAAAGTGAAATGAGAAACAATTGTGCCTCTAGGAACAATGTGTCTCATTTGAAGGGCTATTGACAGGTGCAGGAAGACATATGCCTTTAAATAAAAAGTAAAAATTAAATTAAATTAAATAAAAAATAAAAATTAAATAAAAAATAATAATAAAAAATAAATAAAATAAAAATACATTAAAATAAAAATACATTAAAATAAAAATGCATTAAATTAAAATAAAAATACATTAAAAAATACATTAAAATAAAAATAAATATTCTAAACTCTTAAAAATAATCAAAATTGAACATGTTCTTGTTGCTGTTCTTCTTCTAAAAATTTGCACTGTGGCCTAAACAACCCAAAATGTGTTTGATGAGGACGCCAGGTCTCAGGAGGTTATTATGAACATTTAAGACCCAAATACAGACATTTTTTCAATATTTCCATTGCACCCAGAGCTCAGAAGAATCCCTTTAGCCCTCGCTCACGTCCTCTTCAGAACGCAGCGTCTCCAGATCAGCTCTGTCCATTTATATCCAGTTTATGACTCAAACTTCTGATTTACGAACGTTAAAACTGATCGTCACCGACTCCACAAACGTGTCACTGCGTCGACAACAAACACGTGTTTTTGGCTGAATAACGGCACCGGTTTCTGAAGCCACGGAGAAAAAAAATTAATGTTTTTGTGGATTTTTTTGTGGGTTTATTGGTCAAACTCCTGCCTCTGTTGTTGTGTGTTTCCTCGAGTGGAAGTGTGCGCTTTTATATAAATGTGTGTGTTTTTGTGAGAACGAAGGCAAGAGGCACGCGACCCGAAGGAATAAAACAAAACTATATTATTTTTCCCTTATTTTTGTGACATATTCTCATTATTTAGACTGAATCACTTTGACCCAAATTATAAAAATTCAATGTTCAACCAATATATTTGTTGTTTTTTAACCAAAGGCTCATATGATCTGCAGATATTTTTAGGCCAATATATGGTTTTGATTTTGATTATTTCTGCCAAATTATGTATTTCTAATTTACTACAAACTCACCCCTCACAGTTTTATGTGTATTTTTAGGCAGGAGGTCGACCAAATCAAATATGGTTCTGTGCTGGAGTTTGAAGGTCGAGATTTTAGAGCAAAGTGCGGAACGGAAAATGGTCACGTTTTTATACAGCGCAGTTTCACCTTCAAGACACTCAAAGCATCATCAGGAAACCACACACACATCACACACACATCACACACACATTTACACACACACAGACACTGGGGTGAGGGGGGGTTAAGTGTCTTGCCCAAGGACACAACAACAGTGTTTATCTGTGGTGCTACAGCTCTAGACCTTTATTTCTTTTCATTGTCGGTGTTTGCGTGTTGTGTTTTTGTTTTTGTCCCTGAATCTGCCCCTTTTCCCCGTGTGATCCCGTCTGTGTGAATCCTCGCTGATGATTGGACGACTGTCTCCTCGTCCGTCCAATCCCGTGTCTCACCTGTAGTCGCCGCTCACAGAGATAATAAATAAACACAAGATAATCATGTTTAACTGTGTCACAAACACATTTACACTTAAACATCATCAAGAGGCGGGTAGTACTCAGTTACATTTACTCAAGTACTTCTCCTGCAGCATACTCGAGTAATATTTTTATTGAAGTAACTTGAGTAAAAGCTTTGGTTCCTCTTCCCACTTTGAGTAAATCCACAAATGACCAAAGTCGACCGTCTGAAATGATTTGATCTTGTGTGTTTCTTGCAGCTCCTTCAGATTTGATTTAGTTTTGTCTCTTTTTTTGTATTTATCCTTTGAAAACACCAGATTTTGTGCATTATTTAAAGTTTTGTCCTTTCATTTAAATTAATTTGAGGTAATAAATCGTGCTTTTCCCCCTGTGCGTACGTCTACACTTAACTTTACCTTTGTTACTCTTTTGTTTAAAACCTTGGAAGTACTTTCAGTTTAAATATTTTAGTTTCCTTTTGTTTATTTTACCTTCTACAGTCCTGTTCATTAAATTACCTCTTACTTTACCTGTTTTTTGTTACTTCCCTGACTCTAAACGAGCCGGAATCGCCGTGGATCCGACCGTTTTCCCAAATATGTTTATATCGAGAGCTGGATTTGAGCTGACAACCTTTGGCTGAGTGGACAAACGCTGAGCTTCTGTTGCTCTGGACTCGTATATCGGTCAAACATATCGATCTCTATAAAAACACGGGGAACTCCTCTTCGGTCCGTGCGTACTCTGGAGCGTACACACCGACCGCAGTAACTTATGGACATTTATTCTGCAGATTTCGAGGTCTCAATCCAGGCCAGATCGATTTGGACTCGGAGGGAGGGTCCGCGTCCACAGCTCGCCGTTCAGACGCGGAGCAGTTAATGGCCCAAATCCATCACAGCCAAAACCAGTTGGCTGGCACTCGCATTGATTGTCAGTCAGCGGCAGAATGAATGGCATCTGGGTATAATGCGGGGGAGTCCGGGCCAATAGGATTTTGTAAAAGCCGGACTGGGGCAAAACGTCCGGGGCGCGATGAGGAACGAACGCCGTATTTTGAACTGGACGTGTCTTCAATCAATGAGGGTAAATATACTGCGGAGAGAGAGGGGACGCTTTGGGAAAATGGACGCAATTTTGGGTTCACGCGATGCGAAAGTGAAAATGCCAAATGCCTCGGAGTTTAGGTGGAGACGGAGCAGAATTCCAAAGTGGAATCTGGAGTTTAAAGTCGAACTAAACACTGAACCGACTGTTTTTGCGACTGAATTTTGAATATTATGTTTTAATAATCTACTGTTCCTAGTCACTTTTTGGCAACGTCAGAGCGAACTGGGTAAATCTGCATCTTTCTGGTCAAAAAGTCGGTGAAATCTACAGTTTCAGGTAGCTGGTGACATCACACAAGACTGCCCCGATTGCAGCCAGGTGTGTCTGATTACACGTGGCTGCAGGGGGCGGAGTTTGGAGTCCATTCATCCATCTATCCATCCATTTTCTTCCTCTTCTCCGGGGCTGGGCTGTGGAGTTAACAGACTAAGCAGCGACTCCCTGACTTCCCTCACCCCAGACACGTCCTCCAGCTCCTCCGGTGGGACCCCAAGGCGTTTGAAGAGTGAATACTTTTTTCGAACCAATCGTACAGTTTCTTATACCTCTAGACTCCGCCCCTTCCGCCCCCCTCGCTCTCTTCGTTAGTCCTCCACGTCCCGCCCAGTTGGATGTGGGCGGAGTCAGGCGTGTAACTGTCAGATTACAGATTTGTTGACCTCGTTTATGGGTAAGATCTGTGGAATTACTGCGTCTGTCCCAGGTCTTTTCTATACATATTTTACCCATAAACCACTGCAGGGGGTTTTGTGTATGGGTGTTTGTATAATTTGAGTTTCAGGCAGTTGAAATCTAAATTCTAAATAAACTGAATATATTACAAAAGTATGGATAAATAATATTGTTTAGTTTTATTTGGTTGGGGAAAACGCACACACACACACACACACACACACAGGTTCATACAACTGTGTACGATGTCACTGGGCGGTGCGGTGGGTGAAGTGTCTTGCTCAAGGACACAACAACAGTGGTCAGTGCTTTGTGTAATAAATAAAAGCAAAATGGTGACGTTTAAACACATTTTACACTTGAACATCTGCAGGACAAACCTCCAGAACAAGAGGCAGGAAGTACTCGGGTACATCTACTCAAGTACTTTTCCTGCAGCATACTTGAGTAATATTTGTAATGAAGTAACAGTACTCTTACTCGAGTAAATATTTAGTTTCTTCTTCCCACTGTGAGTGAGTCTACAGGTGACAAAAGCTCTAAGTCGAGAGTTTGTAACGATTTGAACTTTTGTGTTTTTTTGCAGATTCTTCAGATTTGATGTAGTTTTGTCTTTTTTTCGTGTTTATTCTTTAAAAACACCAGATTTCGTTTTATTATTTAACGTTTTGTCCTTTCATTTAAATTCATTTCAGTTTATAAACCATGCTACATCCCAACAGTTACTCTTAAGTTACTCTTGAGTAGTACTTTTCCCAAATACTTTTTAAACTCTTACTTTACTCTTTATTGCAGAACTACTTTGTACTTCTATTTGAGTAGTATTATCTTGAAGTAACATTACTCGTACTTATTTGTTACTACATTTTTTTTCTCGTCTGAGCAGGGGCGGTGTCAGACATTTTGTGTTGGAGGAGTTAAAGGGGGGGCCTCCGTGTGGGTACTCACTTAACATGTAAATATAAATACCCCTGTAGTAATTTACACAACTTAATATGGATTTTTTTTTTTTTTATTAGTCTTATTTTGAAGACTCTCTGTTGCAATTTGAACATTTTTAATTAACTGGACGTGCTTTAAAATCTTTGGGGGAGAAATGTGTGAGGATGGTCTGAGGACAGGGGGCGCTGTGGGACACTTCTCCATTTGCTTGTTTGGTCTGTTTCACTGTTGATTTTCTAACTTTCTGTTGGTTAAATAATTCTCGTTTTTAGGCCTAAGAGGTTGTGATTTTGGGCTTTACAAAAAAAATTACTGAATTGTGAGCTGTGGGAGGAGAATTGTCTGTTTTAGAGGAGACTAGCGCCCCCTGTTGGCGCTGTTCCTCCTTCCGTCCACACCTTCCCGCGGTCAGTGATGCAGCGTAGCGTTTGTCGACTGTACGGCTGCGTGTTCTGCTGGAGCCTCTTGAGGTGAATGTGGGTTTCGCTCAGCTTGAAGTGTACCGACCCTTCGCCCCTGCGTCGCTCGCTCATTGACGGTTTGTGCGTGGACTCGCTCACTTTGCCGGCGGCGGAGAGAGAGGCTTGTGTAACACGGTGACTCATGAGGGTTTTTTTTGAAAAGCGCCGCACTCGAATGTGAATCGCAAAACCATTATGTCGTTTAAAAAGCCTTGAATTTGCGGGTTAGTCACAGAGATTAGCACCTGGTATAAACTCGTGTGCGCGTCGTTAGCGTAGCACTTGACATAAACATTAGCTTATTGATACGTTTAGGATGCGCTTCCTCCGTCTCAGTCAGCTTTGAACTGCATTTAAAGATACACTGTGTAACTTCAGTGGAGCGTACGTCACCGCCACCTCAGTTTGGCGTTAAATCGAATCGCCTAAAGCCGGTTGACCAGGCTACGGGTCAGATCTGTGAGGAGGCGACGCTCTCACAGTTAGCACGCATGTTTTTCAATGTTTTTTTAGCACATCTTTAATTTAATAAATGCTGAATAGATAAGTTTAATGCTATACTGTGGGACATTAACACGGAGATTAGCAGATAGCCCCTCCCTCATTTGTAAAGTTACACGGAGAAGCTTTAAAAAAACAACGCCCTTCTTGATGCAGTTGAAGCCAGATGTTTACATACACTGTGGCCACGTCTCAGTTCGACGGTCTCACACTTCCTCGGCTGCTTTCGAACGGCGTTTATGTCACTTCCTGCGCGACGAGGTCTGTCCCGTGGTGGCCGACAAATGTGCCCTTTGTTTCCATGGAGACTGGCCGCGAACGAAGCGTGCATCCGAGCAGACTTTGCACTTCTTCTACGAGATAAAATGGAGTCTGCGGTCGCTACAGAAAACACTTTAAAATGTAAGAACTGGTTTATCTCATCTACATCTGTGCGACGGGAAAAATGTGAATAAAAAGCGGCCGTCACGGTTTGTAGGCGACAAAATGTAAGCAACGTACAAATTTCGAGCATTTCAGCAGAGTCTTTGCAGTCGACGGAGGAGCACACTTTGTCGTCCGGGACCTTCGAAGGTGCAGCCCTTGAATTGGGACATGACTTATATAAAAAAAAAAACTAAAAAAAACACATATACTTTTTTTTTCTGACTGTCAGACATGAAATCAGATCAAACTTTTCCTGTTTTAGGTCAGTTAGGATTAACAAAATTATTTCTATTCGCTAAATGCCAGAATAATGAGAGAAGATTTTTTTTTTTTAAAGACATTTCTTTCTTCAAAGTCAGAAGTTTACGTACATTTCAATAGTATTTGGTACCAAGTCTATGTAAACTCCTGATTTCAACTGTAGTTCACCAAATAATTATCAAAATCTGTTTTAATATCCGTTGCTGGATTAAAGAGGTAATCCAAATACTGAAATGTGCCCACGAGACGTTGAACTGAGATGAGGGGGTGTTTTTACTCTCACACACCTGCAGTACTGTCCTGAAGAAGTGGGACTGCAGGTGGCGCTGTCCTCCTGCCTCCACCGGTAGAAAAACAGCAACAAAACCTGTTTAAATCAACATCACGTGACCACTGTGAGGCGCTAGAGAGCAGGACAAACGGCGAGAGATGAAACAAACTGAACCTTGGTCTGAAAAAGAATCTATTCAAATAAACGACGTGAACGGGACGAGCAGATGAACCTCACCGGGTCGATCTGAAACCTTTTTACTTTATCGACCGTGAGCTGCTTCTGGATATTTTTGGCCCTTTTTTCCTCAAACACAAAACTGCAAATAATCCCCAAAAAGCAGAGAGCGAGCGGCGGGTGAGCGAGGGAAACGTTTGACTGTGGGAGGTCAGAGAGTTCAGAGAGACCAGAGGGGTCAGAGAGAGGTCAGAGAGTTCAAAGCATCACAGAGTGACCCCGCCCCCTGCGGCACAGGAGCTCTGCACAGGACGCATCTCTCTTTTTCTCTCGCTCTTACGTTACCCCCATACTAATCTCTCTCACTGCTGTCTTTTTCTCTCTGTCAAATGTTCTTTCTCTCTCTTTCCCTCTTCTCTTCCTCTCTTTCCTTTTCTCTATCCCCCTCTCCACCTCCCACTGTCTTTATAATTTCTTTCTTTCCATCTCTCTCTCCCTTACACTCTCTCTTTCCCTCTCATCCCTCTTCTTCACTCTCATTCTCATCCTTACTCTCACCATAACTATTCTTTCTCCTTCTCCTCCCCTCTTCTTTTCCCCTTCTCTCCCCCTTTATCTTTCCTTCTATGTCACTCACTCCCTCTCTCTTTCTCTCTTTCTCCCTTCCACTCTCTCTCTCTTACAGATGTGATACAGGTCTTTGTAAAAACCTGTCTTTCTTCTTCTCCTTTCTCACCTCTCTCTCTCTCTGATCTCCCTAATCTCTCTCATCCCTCTATCTTCTTCTCTCTAATATTCTCTGTTTGTCTTCCTAACTCTATCTCTTCCTCTGTCCTTCTCTCATTCTCTCTCTCACCCTTCCTTGCTTGCGCCCCCTCTCTCTCTCTCTTTTCTCCCTCCCTCCCCCTGTGCCCAATCAGTCCTCTCGCCTCTTTCTCTATTCCCCCCTTCTCTCTCTCTCTGTCTCCTCCTGTTTCTTACACTCTCTTCCCCCTTCTACCTCTCTCTGTCTCCTCTCCCTCTCTCCCTCCCTCTCCTCCCCCTCCTTCCTCTCCCCCTCTCTGTCTCCTTCCTGTCTCCCTCTCTCCCTCCTCTCTGTCTCCTCCCCCTCCTCTCCCTCTCTCCCTCTCCTCTCCCCCTCCTCCCTCTCTCCTTCCCTCTCTCCTCCTCCTCTTTCCTCGGGCATGTCTTCAGACCTGTGACACACTGGGCAGATGGACACAAAATGGCCGCTCATGCGCAGCGTCCGTGTGTCATGGCGGCTCTTTGCTCTTTGCTCTCGTTCATTCTCTGTCAGACCTCATCACTCTCTCAGGCCCCCCGCTCCACAGAGCCGGCTCCTCTCGCTCTGTCCTCTCTGGCGTCTCCGCCCACACACCTGCGGAGGACGGTGCCATGTTTTTGTAATTACTCCATTTGGTGGTGAATATTTATCATAAACATCAGTGAAGTGGAAGTTTGTGGAAAAAAACAGGAAGTAACAGCGAGTTTAAAAAGTAAAACGTCATGAAGGATTCAGCCATGAGGAGCTTTTCTGACTTTAAACATTTATGTCACAAAATAAAAGTGTTGTTCTTTAGTTTCATTGGTTTTATTATAAATATTGGACAGTTTAGACGAGCTTTAGCCCTCGTTTACTTTGTGTTGTTAGCTAACTGTTATAGAATGGGCTCTGTGCACATTAGCGCGCTAGCTAGCACACTGTTTCACTTTTATTAAAATCAGAAAACATAAAACAAACGATTAAAATTCTAATTAACTTAAATAAAGACAAAACAGTTATTTATCTGTGGAATACTTCAGTTTGTAGCGTTTTCATATTTATTATGTCTCAAAATTAGCTTTAGCGTTAGCATTGACACACAAGCATGTCTTTTTCCAAACATAGAAGTGTCCCTGGGGAAGTGTTGTTTTTAACATGTTCAGTGACGTCCACCTGCAGCTCCCTGTCCACTGTCTGACCCTGACCCCCTGACTCCTTGACCTCTGACCCCTCACCAACCTGCAGCCCTTTGTCCACTGCCTGATCTTTAAATATTTATTCATTTTACTGTGACTCGCAAAAAAACCTCATAGAATTAAACCTGGACAGGAAGTAGACGCGCTAACAGGAAGTAGTGATGCTAACATTGAGGCTGGGGGCGATTTCAGGTCAATTACCTCCACGTCACATCTGCGACTCTATGAACTTTATAATTCTAAACAATATTAAGAAACTACAAAACACAAGGCACGATTTTTAGTGAAATAAGGAGTCTAACCTGCCACAAATCAGATGTTTTGTCCACTTCTCTGTCTCAAATCTCTGTCCACATAAAACAAAAACTATAACGAACAAATTAACTAGAATGTTATTGAACGGTTATCCATGTTTCTGTTTAGCGCCTGATACATAAAGTCCATGTTTTTTATCCCTTTTATTCTTGATTCTTTTATATAAATGGACGTAGCTAACCTGCTAGCCGCCGCGTTCCAAACAGGAAGTGATCACGCGCATCACTTCCTGCTCCACTGACTCTGGCTCCAATTCACTTTCTGCGTAAAAAACTGTGTCGTCTCTTTCTGTAACTGCTGTGTGGGCGGGAAGGGGGCGTTACCTTCAACAGCCTCGCTCTGGATTGGCTCTTTGGTTGCTGTGACACTCACGGTCGAGATTTCGCTCCAGCCTCGATGAGCTTCATTTGGAGCTGAACTTTGTCACTTTTTTATACAGTCTAAGTTTTGTTTTGGGGTTTTTTTGTCATTGAAATAATCTTTTGTTTTGATGGAATGACCCCTCGACATCGCCGTCCAATCAGATGCGGGTATTTTGACTGGCTGTCGTTATAAAATATATTGGCGTCTGGAAAGAGGTGATAAATGGCGTCGTTATAAATGTTCCACATGGCTGACGGATGTGCGCAGACTCACTGATTGAAAACTGCTGCTACTTTCAGTTTTTGACTTGTTAAAAAATTATAATAGTCAAACAGACTCCAGCCAAATGGAACGTTTAGAGAGGGGGCTGCTGGGAGTCAGATCCTCAACGCTCCATTGCTTCCTGGCATTGTGTCACTTGGCAAAACACTTTGGACCGTCACAAGTTTTGCTTTGTGCTCTGATGTTTTGCTCTGATTTATTAATGTCATAGTGATATAGTTATAGTCACTGATTTTAATTGTCTTTTGTTTTAATGTCTTTTTTTACTGTAGCACTTTGAGATTTGTTGTTCAAATGTCAAGTGCGTTATAAATAAAATGTATTATTATTATTATTTAGTGGATAATCCGGGGGTTTCTATAGATCTGCCCCCGTGTCCTTTAGGCAAATTTGTAACAGATTATTGTTGTTTTTGTTGGATTTTTATTACAAATTAAAGAAGAAAAGTCAAATTTGTGAGTCAAGAGTGCGTTATAGACGTATAAACCTCTTCGTCGAGTCTAAATGTGACCTGCACGGCGGCTCGAGGGACGTCACCAAATACAGGAGCATTACGATTATTAAGAGAAAAAATAAATAAATAAATAAACTCGGAAATGGTTTAAAGATCATTCACGATTATTTACTTCAGGCCATGAGGAAGACGCAGGACACGCTGGAGAAAATGGGACAGGCCAACGCCCCACACGCTCTCGGCTGCTCTCAGAACGCCTTAGGGTCCCGCTGGAGGACATGGAGGAGGTGTCTGGGGTGAGGGAAGTCTGGGAAAGTCTCTGCTTAAACTGCTGCCGCCGCGAAACAGCCTCGGATAAGAGGAAGAACACGGATGGATTAAACCCATCGTCAAAAATCCAAAATATTCTTTCATTTCTGTAAAGCATTGTATGGAACACCTAGCGGGCTCGCCTCTCCAAAGATCTGACCTGTAACTTGAGCTGATGTTGATCTCCGTGGACACAGAGGTAACTACCTGCAAAACCTGAGACGAACACTTTGTTTAAGCAGCTCTCGGATCAATACAAGTCCGCCGTGAATGTATCTCCTGAGAATTAGGAAGTGCACGGTTAGCATGCTAGCTGTTGTTAGCTTTACAGTGAAGGCAAACTCCTCCGTCGTCTGTGAAAAGTCTTTACAAACTCATCGCGCTGAAGAGTAACGACGCTCGGAATGAAGAATAACTTTGGATCACTGCAAACTTTTTTTTTTTTTTTTTTTTTACGTTTTTAAGACGGTAAAAACCTGAAGCGGCGCCATTAACGCCGCGCCGGAGATTCAGTTTATCCATTTTCTGACCGCTGCGACTCTTCAGACAAAAGCCCAAAACCTGGACAAAGTCGCTCAGAGCCGAACGTAGCCCCGTCTCAGTCGACGCGCCGCACTTCACCTCTTAACAGTCGTGTGGAAAACGGCGAGAGCGGCTCCAGTGTCCGGCGCCGCGCGTGATTAATGGAGCGCTCCCCTCTCGCCCGCGCTGACCTCTGCCCTGGACTTAATTAAAACTCCAGCGCTGACCACCGTTCATAAATTACTGGCCGGCACCTGTGACACCTTTAGCATAAAATGAACAAATTACTTTTTTGTACCAATTAATAATTCACAAATGAAAGGGAATAATACGGCGCCGGGAGAGAGCGGAGAGCGGAGAGCGGCGGGAAACTCGGGAGATCGTTTGGTTATAATTTGGTGTTAGTTTGTTCCAGTGAAGCTAAAACGGCCCAAAAAAGAACAAAGAAGAAGAAGAAGAAAGTCAACGCCTCAAAACCCACGACGTCGATGAAACGTTCTGCACCGACAAAGACGACGAAGGTTTGAACTTTGAGAGAGTTTAAACGAGAGAGAAATGTGAGAAAATGTTAACGCCTGTGTGAGAAAAGTGTATAAAGTGTGTGGTGAGGGGAAAGAAAAAAAGAAAGAAAGACAAGAAAGAAAGAGGAAAAAAGAAAGAAAAGAAAGAGAAAAAAGAAAAAGAAAGAAAAAGAAAAAAAGAAAGACAAGAAAGAAAGAAAAAAAGAAAGAAAGAGAAAGAGAAAAAAGAAAAAGAAAGAGAAAGAAAGAGAAAAAAAAGAAAGACAGGAAAAAGAAAGAGAAAAAGAAAGAAAGAAAGAGGAAAAAAGAAAGAAAAAGAAAGAGAAAAAAGAAAAAAGAAAGAGAAAAAAGAAAAAGAAAAAAGAAAGAGAAAAAAGAAAGAAAGAAAAAAGAAAAAAGAAAGACAGAAAAATAAATAGAAAAAGAAAGAAAGAATAAGAAAGAAAGAGAAAAAATAAAAAGAAACTGAAAGAAAGAGAAAAAGAAAGAGAAAGAAAGAAAGGGAAAGAAAAAAGACAGAAAGAAAGAGAAAAAGGAAGAAGAAGGAAGACGAAGGAAGAGTGTGAGAAAAGTGTATAAAGTGTGTGGTGAGGGGTTTTACAGACAAAAACAGAGAGAATAATGTAAAAAATAAAGCTGATACTTCGTGGATTTCATCTGTTGCTCGTTATTTTCAGATCGTGACCCTGAGATAAACTGTAAACGTCTTTGACGTCCGGACGGTGGAAAAGTGTCGTATAAAAGTTTGACCTTTACCATTTTATGCAAAATCCTTTAAAACATGTTGTATCGTCGTCCTCTAGTTTAGCTTCATTCACACTTTCTTCATTCATTCGTAAATCTAAAGTTGTCTTGTCTAAGCGCTCACAAATGCTCTGTTTGCGTTTTGCCCGGATTGTGACGTCATAGGTAAAATTCTAGACTTCTCCTGCAGTTTTTAAACACGTGTCACTTTTAGCAGAGCGTTCACGGGGTTTTATTTGTGTGTTTCACTTCGCTGACAGCAGAGGGAGCTCCAACACCTAAATGCCTCAAACAGAAATCTAGTTTATAAAGTTTATTTTCTAAATGCAGGTATCATTTGAAGTTGAGAAAATGTGAAATACTTATCCCGAGGCGACCGAAAGCAGGTTTAAACGGGAATTAGAGCCTCAAAACTGTGACCTTTAAGATACATGTGTAGTGATGTGTCCTTCAACGGGAAAAGTGGAGGTAAAAGAGTTTTTTTTAGTTTTTTTTTTTGAGGATTCTGTGAGTTCTGTGTGAAGAGGAGGTCACACTCACTGGATAAATACGTTTGTGCTAAAATATCTGTGGCATTATGTAACTTTTCTGGTGCAGTGTGGAATTAAACAAAGCAACAAAAAAAAAAAAAAAGATTCTTGCTGTGAGTGGGCTCGCCTCTCCAAAGATCTGACCTGAAACTTGTCCTGTCTATGAATACTTGGAGTTAACGCATTTTCTGGACTGTAAGTGTCACTTTTGTTCACAGTTTGTCGGGGACTTATACTCAGATGCGACTTATATGTGAAATGATTCAAATCTATAACATTACGGTGATTAAAAAGTCAAAGAAACACTGAACAAAAATGACGCTAAAACAAAATGTTATTCTGCTGAGTTTGATGATTTGGAGTGAGATCCAGACTAAACTTGTTGCTTGTTTTTATTCTTTTTATTTATCTGATTAACTGTTAATATCTTATGTTAAACCAGACACGTGTTCAGTTCTGTCTGTGCTTCATGGAGCTGAATAAATATAAATGTGTTACGTTAGCGTTAGCGTTAGCGTTAGCATTAGCGTGATGTACTGATATTCAGCCTGTTGGTCCACATTTTATTATTATTATTAGAACTTGACTTTAAAGATAAAACGTCTGTTCTTGGTCTTGGATTTTGTAAAATAAATTTCCCCATAAATGCGACTTATATATGTTTTTTTTTATTATTATCCATTTTTTGGCTGGTGTGACTTTTACTCCAGAGCGACGCAAAGTCCAGAAAATGGGGTAATTGTTTTGCTGTGGAACATTAGATGCAAAGAGCAGGTGAACCCCTCTTTGCCCCCCGTTTGCCCCTTAAACGTTTCTGTATTAAGCCCCGTTTATGCTTCAAAACGACGGTGCACCTCCACCTCCTCGCGCCCTCAGCTGTTCGGGGGGGTTCAGGGCCCAGAGGATCATGGGATGCGTCTGTGGAGGGTGAGCGTGTTCAGAACTAAAGAGCGAAACATCATAAACCATCTCCATCAAACCGTTTCCATAATACAAACCCGTGGTGACATGTTTGGCGCTGCACTGTGCGTGTTTGTCCACAGGGGGCGCTCTAAACGCCGCTCTCCCGCCTGTGTCTCCGTGGGGCCCCTGCGGCTGATTGATGGGCCCTGTCTGCTCTGCTTGTGTTTTACAGGTGGGAGTCATCATTACGGCGGCGGCGCGGTGATCCGGCCTGCCCCGACCTTTGACCCCGGCAGCTGGTTTCCAGTCGGAGCCCGCCCTCCGTTACATCGCCCCCTCTCCATCATGGCCGCCGTGTGTACATGTGCACGCGGCGCCGCTAATGGGACAAACACACTGGGATTATTACTGTAGACCTTTAGACGCCACTGTTACTCCGCCATTTTTATTACGACACAGCAGCGTTTATTTGAGCGTTTAAAGCCACAAAACGACAACCACAGCTGAGGTTTTTATAACACCTGAACTACGAATCTGCTCCTGTGTAACGAGCGTTTATGGAGGGACTGTCTGTGTGTTTTATTTACCGTCAGGAATAATTATGTTTTTATTTATTTTAATTGATCTGAAACACGGTCCACCATTTAATCCTTTATTTATTTAGTAAAAAGAACAACTCTAATGTCTCAAACGTCTCCGATCAAACCCATTACCCACAGTCAGGATAAAAAACACCATGTACCTCTTAATATTTTTCATATTTACTCACTAGATTATATAAAGTTAAAGCTGCACTGTGAAACTTTCGGCTCGTCTCCATCGTTACTGTTTTTGTTTCACAGTTTGAGATTAAACTCATCGATGCTGCGTTTATTTAATTACAAACATCTGTGCTGCGAAATCTCCACAGATCTGACCTGTAACTGGACCTGGGGGCGTCGCCTACTTAATTCCAAGGAAATGAATGAGTTTAATGCCATACTGTGGAACATTTGAGACAAAGGATTAACAAAAACATATCCAAAACCTTAGCGGCGGTTTATGTTAAGGGTTTGGTTTAGTTCGTATAAGTTAAATTATGATATTTTAAAATACTTTTCCGATATGGGTCAAAGAAGCACATTTATCTTTAACCTCAAACGGAGACGAACAAACGTATTTATAACATTCTCATAAACGAAAGGTCATAGTTCAAACGTTGGAGAAGTTTTAACGGCTCTGGAAAAGATCAGGAAAATCCAAAGAACAGTTTAACCTCAGAGACACATTTACAAAACCCGTTTATTATTTTAGATCTGGTGTTTATACGCATGTAAAAAAAAAAAAAAAACAGGCATTAATGTTGGTCCCACAATGCACCGGGGTCACTTCCTGTCGTGGCTCTGTGCTGTGATTGGTCAGGAGGGTCGTGGTTCACAAAAAGTGCGTCTCTGCTTTGATTTGTAGTGTTTTTAATGACTTCATATTACCTGCTTGTTATGTAAGTTATTGTTATTGTTTATTGATAATGAAACTGACAAAGATATCGACTTTGTTCAATTAAATGTTGCATCTCAGTTTGTTTTTGAGTCGTGTTTTCGTCACACGGGAAAACGGCAACAAGGAAAAATATGAAAAACGTCATAAACATCAGAGAGAGATGAGACATTTAAGATGATTTTACACCTTCATATCTTCACTTTTGGACAAAATAGTGAAATAAAAATCCCAGGATCGTGAGTCGATGGAGCAGGAAGTGATGCACGCGATCACTTCCTGTTTGTGACGCGGCGGCTAGCAGGTTAGCTTCGTCCATTTATATAAACAGTCTGCGGTGTTAAATCGAGGAATTACTCACACGTTCGCACAAATATTCACACAAATATTCACACACACCGGGGTACAGGGACGCTGGGGCGAGGGGGTAAAGTGTCTTGCCCAATGACACAACAGCAGCATTCATCTGTGGGAGCTGGAATCGCACCGCCAACCCTCGACCAAAGATGTTTACGTCAAGAGAGAGGATCAGTGGACAAACTCTGTGGCTCATCCAGCGTTTAAATCCAACAAGCTGATCATTTGCATATTGTTCATTTGCATATTGCTCATTTGCATACTCATTTGCATACTTGTAAATGGTTAATTCTTCAGCTCGTATATTCCGCGTGACCTTATAACGCTGCTAATCAGACATAACTCGTTCCTATTAATAGTTGCCATTGTATTTCAGATGTATGAGCACAAATTAGTATTTTAATTAGTATTTTATTTTACAACTTACTTTTATTAGCTCAAGTCGACAGAGCCACAATGTCCCAACATCGTCCCAACGCAGAATAAGACAATCAGGGACAAGTAAATACTAATCCACATCAAATTAAAGACACAATTTGGAACTTTTCCGCTGTGAGGGTCCTGCTTCTCTCCCTGAAGTTATTTTTTCTATTTCCTGGACAAAACACAAAAGCACAACACAAAAACAATCGAATCCCTCGTTAAAAAAGCCATAAAAATCTTTGACAAAAAAACCCCAGCTCCTTTCACCATCGTATTGTTTTAGAAAAATATAACTGGTTGAATTTTGATAATTTTATACAGTTTAAAAATGCTTGTTTTATATTTAAAGTTGTACACGGACTTGCTCCTCCTCCGCTGAAAGACTTTATCAAATTAAAGACAGTGACG
This sequence comes from Periophthalmus magnuspinnatus, assembly GCF_009829125.3. Lineage (NCBI taxonomy): Eukaryota > Metazoa > Chordata > Actinopteri > Gobiiformes > Gobiidae > Periophthalmus > Periophthalmus magnuspinnatus. The sequence goes on along the minus strand of NC_047141.1, from coordinate 33,128,975 downwards.
CACTAAATGTGGACAGACCGTGTCTGTTAAAGGGACTCATATTTGGAACAGTCGTCCTCTGACAATAAGAGAATGTTCATCTCTGTTCACATTTAAACTGCACCAAACTGTGGCTGAAGGAAAACCAGGTCTGTGAGCACTTTGAGCTGCTTTTATTGTGTTTTTGTAAAGTCTATGTTGTATTTGTTGTATTTGTTGTATTTGTTGTATTTGTTGTATTTGTTGTATTTGTCTGTGCACCTGCCGAGGGACAACAGATGGAAACTAGTATTTTTTTGCTATAATCTGGCATTTACACAGTTTACAGATGTTCATTAATATGCGCTGTCCCTATCAAATAAATAAATAAATAAATAAATAAATAAAAAAATAATAATAATAAAATAAAAAAGTAAAAAAAAAATAATAATAATAAAATAAATAAAATAAATAAAATAAATAAAATAAATAAAATAAATAAAATAAATAAATAAAAATAAAATAAAAAATAAAATAAATAAAAATAATAAAATAAAATAAATAAATAAATAAATCAAGTAAAGTAAAGTAAAGTAAAGTAAAGTAAAGTAGTGGACTAAGTGCCCCTGACGTCACCCACTCTCATCGAGGCGAGCGGTTTTAGCGGCGAATTTGGAGCCGAGTTCCACATTTGCAATCAAACCTGTTGCTAACGCTAACAGGAGCGACCTCGGGGAAAGACGGCGCTCGGTTTATCTGTTTTTAATGTTCATACGGTTTCACATTTTGCCTCCAAACACGTCCATCGCTACTTGTCGCCGTGGAGATAATACGTTTAATACTACACTGTGTAACATTCCAGACAAAGCAAAGCAAAAAAAATGACAGTGGAGCAGGTCACATACGGTAAAATCCACCAGAAAAGTTACATAGTTTACCTTTAACCTCTTGTACACACAGTTTGCAAATGATCACCGAGTTTGACGCCGGTGCGTTTAAAATCCCGCGTCACCTTTTGTCACGTAAAAGTCAAACTGGCGCCGCGTTTCAGACTGATGCTAATAGTCTTATTGTGGCGGAGCTCGTGCTGATAATGTTTTTTCACTCTTTCCTCTTTTGGAGACAAGCGCGAAGTCTTTGGGTCAAATCCGACCCCAAACGTGTCCTTTTCTTCCCGAACGTCCATCACGGCTGAACTCTGGGCCGACCTTGTGGGATTATCAGACTGTGAATGTGTCAGCGCGCTTCAATCACGCCGCCGTGTCCTCTGGCTTTTCATTTCAATGGGATTTTTAATGGAAGGAACCTAAACAGAAACGAAACAAAACACAAACCTTCAGCTTTTGTCTGTAAAATGTCAAGTGGCACAAGTGAAATAATTGGCTTTAATCCCGTCTGGAGAAAAGTTTAAGAGACGTCTTTACAAATGGGCGGCGATGGAAGACGTAGAAAAATATTTGAGGATCCTACGTGGAGTCGTGTTGATTTACTTGACTGCGCTTGTTGGACAAAGTTAACATTGCCTGAGGATTGCTCTGAGCGTTTCCTCTCTTTGTGATAGCCGGCGTCTGTGTAAATACAGCAGAAACAAGGGGATAAGAGTCTGGGGAAATAAAGAAGCACTGAAGGGAATGTTAATGTGGGCCCAAGGGAGCGGGCTATCACCTGAGCGCTCACTGTGAGGAATGCAAACTCAGGTTCAGCCCAGGAGACGGAGCGAGCGGAAAGACAAGCACAGTTATTACCACTGATATAATTACAGACTGGTGACGAAGAGGGAAGGAGATACGGCGCCGGCAGCCATTTTGAATTGGAATTAACTCTAATATTTGACCCTGTGTGACTCCAGTGGGAATCGGAACTTTATGTGGAGAGGCTCGTTTTGTGCGACCGATGATTAGAACAGCACGAGTCCAGATAAAAATAGATTTATTTATACGGCAACTCTCTGTACAAAACACACAAAATGTCCTACTACAGTCACAGCAAAACACCAGATTTAAATCTACTGGACAAATCCTTCTGGTCACAGTCGCCCTTCAGTCTGAGCGACCTGCCGACTCCACGAGGCCACGCCCACAGGAAGTCACACCAGCGGAGACGGAACACGCCTGTACGTCTGTGACTGTTTAAAACTGCCCCGGCGGCTTTTTGTGTAAAAGACGACAAACTGGATCAACAACAGAGTTTTTACTTTTACACAAGAAAATGTGCATACGTCCTTCCCTCCTTATACCCATGTGTCCTTGTGTCCTTCCTTGACTCCTTGTGCCCTTTCTTCCTTGTTTCCTTGTTTCCTTGTTTCCTTGTGTCCTTTATCATGCCACATGCTTCAGTGACTCCAGCTCTGTGGACTTTCCTTCCTTTCTTCCTTCCTTCCTTCCGTCCTTTCCTCACCGTGTGACTGAAGAGAAATGAACAGAACAAACATAAATATGACCTCAGTGTGTCTGTGAGGAAGTGTGGTGTGTTCAGATGTGTTGTGTGTGTTGTGTGTGTTGTGTGTGTTGTGTGTGTTGTGTGTGTTGTGTGTTCAGACATGTTGTGTGTGTTGTGTGTGTTATGTGTTCAGATGTGTTATGTGTTCAGATGTGTTGTGTTGTGTGTTCAGACGGGTTGTGTGTGTTGTGTGTTGTGTGTGTTGTGTGTGTTGTGTGTTCAGATGTGTTGTGTGTGTTGTGTGTTCAGACGGGTTGTGTGTGTTGTGTGTTCAGATGTGTTGTGTGTGTTGTGTGTTCAGATGTGTTGTGTGTGTTGTGTGTTGTGTGTGTTGTGTGTTCAGATGTGTTGTGTGTGTTGTGTGTTCAGACGTGTTGTGTGTGTTGTGTGTTGTGTGTGTTGTGTGTTCAGACGTGTTGTGTGTCGTGTGTGTTGTGTGTGTTGTGTGTTCAGATGTGTTGTGTGTGTTGTGTGTTCAGATCTGTTGTGTGTGTTCAGATGTGTTGTGTGTTGTGTGTGTTGTGTGTGTTGTGTGTTGTGTGTGTTGTGTGTGTTGTGTGTTCAGATGTGTTGTGTGTGTTGTGTGTTCAGACGGGTTGTGTGTGTTGTGTGTTCAGATGTGTTGTGTGTGTTGTGTGTTCAGATGTGTTGTGTGTGTTGTGTGTTGTGTGTGTTGTGTGTTCAGATGTGTTGTGTGTGTTGTGTGTTCAGACGTGTTGTGTGTGTTGTGTGTTGTGTGTGTTGTGTGTTCAGACGTGTTGTGTGTCGTGTGTGTTGTGTGTGTTGTGTGTTCAGATGTGTTGTGTGTGTTGTGTGTTCAGATCTGTTGTGTGTGTTCAGATGTGTTGTGTGTGTTGTGTGTGTTGTGTGTTCAGACGTGTTGTGTGTCGTGTGTGTTGTGTGTGTTGTGTGTTCAGATGTGTTGTGTGTGTTGTGTGTTCAGATCTGTTGTGTGTGTTCAGATGTGTTGTGTGTGTTGTGTGTTCAGATGTGTTGTGTGTGTTGTGTGTTCAGATGTGTTGTGTGTGTTGTGTGTTCAGATGTGTTGTGTGTGTTGTGTGTTCAGATGTGTTGTGTGTGTTGTGTGTGTTGTGTGTTGTGTGTGTTGTGTGTTCAGATGTGTTGTGTGTGTTGTGTGTTCAGACGTGTCGTGTGTGTTGTGTGTTGTGTGTGTTGTGTGTTCAGACATGTTGTGTGTGTTGTGTGTGTTATGTGTTCAGATGTGTTATGTGTTCAGATGTGTTGTGTTGTGTGTTCAGACGGGTTGTGTGTGTTGTGTGTGTTGTGTGTTGTGTGTGTTGTGTGTTCAGACGTGTTGTGTGTTCAGATGTGTTGTGTTGTGTGTTCAGACGGGTTGTGTGTGTTGTGTGTTGTGTGTGTTGTGTGTGTTGTGTGTTCAGATGTGTTGTGTGTGTTGTGTGTTCAGATCTGTTGTGTGTGTTCAGATGTGTTGTGTGTGTTGTGTGTGTTGTGTGTTCAGATGTGTTGTGTGTGTTGTGTGTTCAGATGTGTTGTGTGTGTTGTGTGTGTTGTGTGTTGTGTGTGTTGTGTGTTCAGATGTGTTGTGTGTGTTGTGTGTTCAGACGTGTTGTGTGTGTTGTGTGTTGTGTGTGTTGTGTGTGTTGTGTGTTCAGACGTGTTGTGTGTTGTGTGTGTTGTGTGTGTTGTGTGTTCAGACGTGTTGTGTGTGTTGTGTGTTGTGTGTGTTGTGTGTGTTGTGTGTTCAGACGTGTTGTGTGTTGTGTGTGTTGTGTGTTGTGTGTTCAGACGTGTTGTGTGTTGTGTGTGTTGTGTGTTGTGTGTGTTGTGTGTGTTGTGTGTTGTGTGTTCAGACGTGTTGTGTGTTGTGTGTGTTGTGTGTGTTGTGTGTTGTGTGTGTTGTGTGTGTTGTGTGTGTCGTGTGTTCAGACGTGTTGTGTGCGTTGTGTTGTGTGTTGTGTGTGTTGTGTGTTCAGACGTGTCGTGTGTGTTGTGTGTGTTGTGTGTGTTGTGTGTTGTGTGTGTTGTGTGTGTGTTGTGTGTTCTGTGTGTTGTGTGTTCAGACTTGTTGTGTGTTGTGTGTCGTGTGTGTCGTGTGTGTTGTGTGTGTTGTGTGTGTTGTGTGTGTTGTGTGTGTTGTGTGTTCAGATGTGTTGTGTGTGTTGTGTGTGGTGTGTGTTGTGTGTGTGTTGTGTGTTGTGTGTGTTGTGTGTTCAGACTTGTCTCTTTCTCCAGTTTAAGTTAAACCCTCAGCCTCTGACAGATTCTAAATTAAACTTAATTAAATAAAATAAATCAGTTCCTACATTTAAAATTCTGAGGCTATAAATTTGACCAAACAGCCTCGTTCTAGAGCAGCAAAGTGTTTAATTAAAAACCCTAACACCAAAATTAAAACACACAGAGTTGTACATCTCAAGACAACAGGAAATATAAATGCACCAGGATCAGATCTGGAGACGAGTCCTGGGTCAGTTTTTTACCGTGGGGACTTTTTCTTTGCACTAGAGGGAAAAGTTTGGTTATTTTTCTGTGGTGCAATGAGATTTGGGCTGTAGAAGTTTGAATTATGAACTTTTATGACTCATTATAGACACTACGCTCATATATTTAACAATACTGTACATTGATAGTACTTTTTTGGGGGGTAATTCTGCTTTTTGGTTGGTCTGATTTGGTTTAAAAATCATTGTTTGTCAATTATATTTACGGGTCAAACTGAGAGACGTTAACCCTGAGATTCCACCTCATCACAAACGATCTTTTTACTGAACAAACGAGGCCATAATCCACAGGGAGAACACGCAAACACTCATTCAGATTTACCACAGGACAACAGTTTGCCCTGAACCACATGCCTCGAGTTACAGCCTAATAACTCCTCCTCCTCCTCCTCCTCCTCCTCCTCCTCGTGACTTAATGACTAACCAGCTCAAAGTCATTAACGCCACGCCCCCCCGCTCACCTTAAAGCCCCCTCTCTGCGCGCACACATCCATCATCACACAGAAAATACTTCACCTCAACATCTGGGGCCCGGGCGGCGACTGGAACCGCACAGAAAACTCGGGCTAATTTCCTCTTTCCGTTTCCATATTTAAAGTGTTTCTCAAAGTCGATGTTAAGTAGGAGCGCGGTCCATCATTAGCTCCTCTCTGGGCTGGATGCTCCGAGCGGGCGGGGGGGGGGGAGCGGGGGGAGAGACGCCGATAAATCAACATTTTATGGCTCCTCTGGGCGGCGCGGATCAGGCCGGGTCTGCGCTGGGACATTAAGGGTTTTCAAATGGGCCACAGCTGAGGCGCGTGACCGGGGAACACGACACGTCTCAGGATCAGCGCACAGACGAGTCGCAGCTTAAACACACTTATATCAACTGTACTGTCTGTCCTGAAGTGAATAAAGTGCAGCGTTTATTTATAACGACCGATTTAAAGGAACAGTACCTGATTTGTGTTGTGTCATAGTTAAAGTTAAAGGTCAAATGTCACACAAAAGTGGCTCTTGTGAAGTTTAATCCATGTTCTAATGTTGTTATCGCATCAAAAACAGACCTGGAGTTGTGTTTTGTTTCATTCACACATGTTTGAGTCACACTTTATTATTAGTCTGTTACATCTACAAAGATCAAAATGCAACGTTCCACCTTGTGATGTCATCAAGTGGTAGTTTTCAACTGGTTTAACTCCTCCTCCTTTTACCTTTAGTTCAGTCGAGATAAGTGACAACTCCAGGACTGAAATGATCCAAATGATTCTATAAATGAAGGTGTGTGGAGTTTAAAAACACAGTGGAGCACTTCCTGTATCACCACATGATGACATCACAAGGTGGAACAGAGTGTTTTCAGTTTGAGAGAAGAGCTCAGCCTAAATCTGCAGAAACAAAACACAACTCCAGGTCTGTTTTTGATGAGGAAACAACATTAGAACAGAGAGAATAGTGTAAAATGGGCCGTTTAAACTTCTAAAATAGTGTAGTATCGGCTTTTAAATATTAGATATCGATATCCTAGTTATTTAGTTACTTACAAGACCGACAGTATCAGGTCGAAGTGTACACCTGACAGCAAAAGATGTCGTTGTAGGAATGAAGACGTCGCCCAGTTGTGGTCAGATTACTGCTGGACACTGCCTTATATCTTTCATAATCCACGTGCTCCTGCTCCTTGTTTTGCCTCCTGTGTGCTCCTTCCCCTCCCTCACCTGCCTGAGTCTGGAGCTGGGAGGAGTTCCTGGCTCCTCCCACGCGCACTTGAATTCCATCAGCACAATCATCGCCACCTGCCGTGGATAAGAGGAGCCAGGACCAGACACTCGGGGCCAGATCGTCTGCGTGTCCACATCCTGCTTCCTGGAGCATCCCAGCTCCCTCGCTTCCGGCTCTGCTCCGACCCTGCTCTGACGTCGCTTCCCAGCCCTGGTACTGTCTTGTCTTGTCTCTGCACTCCACGTCACCGGACCCTGGCTCCCACTCTGCTCCCTGCCCCGGTGCTGCCCGCACCGTCGTCTCCGCTGGCTCCACGTTTTGCCCCTGGATCCTGGCTCGTAACTCGTCCCTGCTCATCGCCAGATCTACCCTCGTTTCTATACTATTTATCACTACTGTAAATAAACACTGTAAACATTCCCCAAGTTCTGCATCTTCTGGTCCAATTTGCCTTTGCCATTACAACAATATCTGTCTGAAGGAGGCGGTAAGGACACTGAAACTGGAAACATCTATTGTCTCCAGTTTAAGGAGAGAATACTTGGTGGTGATTGGAAAGACAATTTTCATAGATTGGCCGCCATGTCTCTACACATCAGCCCCAGGGCAGCTGCGGCTACAGACGTAACCAGAGACACTTTGAGGCAGTTTTGTCCAACAATATAAACTCATGTAAATAACCTCTTATTATAAAGAAGACACATGCAAGACCATGGACTGTAAGTATAAGACTCTTAAAAGGCAAGATAGAAAACTGAAAGTGAAAGTGACGGTTTTATTACAGTGTGGCTGAGCCTTATCTGTGTTTTATTTCTAATATCTTAAACCTACATTGTATTAACTTTCATCTCTTCATCTCGGGTAATAAATCCTTCAGATGTCGGCTCCGGACTCGCCGTGTGGGAGTTCGTGTTTTGAGGCGGTGTTTTCAGCACCACGGACAGCGACACACTCCACTCCCCCAAACTCGCAGTAATAATCTCACATCTTGTGTTTTTATTATTTCATAAAACAAATGGTTATTAAAGCATCGTTCCCGTCGTGTTTCTCCGCAGCCAAACAACCCTCCCAGAGCCTGACTTAAGCCAGAGCAATATTGTGACTAATGGTTAAATATTTTTTAATTTTCTGCTAGACCAGCTCACTGCGACTGCATTTGTCTGATGAAATATTCTCTCACACGAAACTCCAACACTTTTAAAGCAAAATGTTGGCTTATGTTACAACTACGACAATGGAACAGACGCAATATGGAAGTATTAGCCTGTCGCTCTGTGCTCGGGCAAAATGAACACAGAATTAAGAGAAAATATAAAAACATTCAGTAGATTTTTAGTCACAGCCAAATCCCATTCACACGTTACATTATTATTTGGACTTTAAATACAACAGCAAAATAAGCAGTGAGTTTATTTACACAAACTGTGGCTGTTTCTGAAATTAGTGAAGGTGTTTGGAGTTTAAAAACACATTAAAAACACATTAAAAACACATTAAAAACACATTAAAAACACAATAAAACACATCAGAAAATCACGTAACATGGGCCCTTTAAGGTTGAGCAGGTTCAGCAGCTCCAAGAAATGATCCAAATGATTCTATAAATGAAAGTGTGTGGAGTTTAAAAACACAGTGGAGCACTTCCTGTATCACCACACGATGACATCACAAGGTGGAACAGAGTGTTTTCAGTTTGAGAGAAGAACTCAGCCTAAATCTGCAGAAACAAAACACAACTCCAGGTCTGTGTGTGACGAGGAAACGACATTAAAACAGATAAATCTTAATACGAGCTCTGCGATTAATTAAAGTATAAGTGAGAAGCTACAACAGAAAAGTTACATAGTGCAGCTTTAAGTGAATAATTAAAACGAGTCTACGTCATAAACAAACACTGCACATGAACAAAGGGCCAATAGAACCACAACAAACCGACGTTTTGTCACATTTTATTGATGCTATAACCCGCGAGGATAAAAAAAACATTATCGTCAACACAAATGAACCGGTCAGCGCTGGTCTCTGCTCTGAGCCGTCCACATTCTGCCAACATGTGAGGAATTGCCTTTTAATTGAGCCGTATCGCCGCATCGATCTGCTGCTCAAACCTCGCCGACGTGCTGGAAAGTGCCGGCAGGACAAATGCGTCATCTGTGGCAGGGCATCTGAGGTCTCTGAGGGTCAGCGGTCAGCGGTAATGACCCGGTGCTGTGGCGTTTCTCTCTCATCAGAACCACAGAGACGTAGAAAAAAAACGCACGACGAGGAAGTAAAATGGCTCCCGACAAAGATATTACTGTTCCCCGTGACATCAAAGACATGCAAATCCGTGTTCAGATCAGAGCGGAGACGAAATTCAGACGAGTTTTGCTTCGTACAAACTGAAAACTATGAACTCACCTGCTCCAGTGGCTCAGGGGAGGGGGAGATTTATACAGGGAAGGTTGAGGGTTCAATCCCAGCACTGGACAGGTCATATCGCTGTTTATTTATGTGTCAGGGACCGTGGACAAATTCATTAATCTTACAAAAGAAAAGATGATTTGTACCAGTTTTTCACTACCGCTACTTTCCATCTGCAGCAACTGGTCAGTTCATCATTAACATCAGCGGTAAAATAAAATAAAAATAAATAAATAAAATGTCCCCGTGTCCAGTACAGCGTGTTTCCTACAGTCCAAACCAACGTAAACAATCATTATGTGCAGCGTTTTTGTATTTATTTATGATATTGTATCTTTATTTATACAAGAAGAGCCCAATGAGACCAGACCAGACTCTACTTTTCATGAGCTACTTGTTCAAATACAGAAAAATACAAACAAAAACAAACAAAACAAGTCCATAAGTCCATTTAAAACATTAAAAACAAGAGCAGGTGTGATTATAAATTGCATTTTTGGCACCAATTTTGTAATGTCTTTTGAAATATATTCCATTTTTGGGGAGTAACACAACCAAAAGCTCTTTTTCCATCTCAGTTCTGATGAGACGAGTCCTTTTTGTCCAGGCTCAGTGAGATACTGACCCCTCTGACCACGACCGACTCTCCACACACCACATTAAAACAAGTCAACGTGAGTCAAGTCGTGTCTTGCTTAAGGACACAACAACAGAACCACTGCTGCCCTGTTGAACCTGCTCCTCTCAGCACCTCCCACCCAGGATCCAACCAGATCCTGCTGTTTTTATTTCACTATTGTGTCTGTAAATCAAGATCTGAACATTAATAACAGACAAATCAGGTCCTTCTGTCCCCGAGGTCGCCCCTGTTAGCGTTAGCGACAGGTTTGATTGACAGCGTTGCTAAGCGCTTGTACCGTGCTAAACCAGCGGTGTGGGCGGGAAGGGGCGTTACTGTCATCAGCCTCGCTCCTGATTGGCTCTTTGGTTGCTATGATACTCGTGGGCAGAGTTACAAATATGAAACTCTGCTCCAGATTAGCCGCTATAACTGTTAGCCTCGATGAGCTTCAGCGCTGTGGTGACGTCGCACTCACTTAGTCGCTTCTTGATACAGTCTATGATCTGAAATGAGCAATAAAATTCAATAAAAAAGTGAGAAAGGTCAGGTTTATTGTGTCGTTCGCTCAAAAAAAACACTATTCCACGCTAATATGCGACGACGACAGAACTTATTTTCCAGTTCTTCAGCTGTAAGAGTCAGTCGGACGCAGCTGGAGCGTTTCTTATTGTGCAACAGTTGATGGAAACTTTCGCTGTACCTGGAGGGACAAAAAAAGATCTCAGTTCAGTTTCCAGCGTTAATGGTGTAGTCTCCGTCTTTTCTTCCTCATCATTACGCCAAAGCTTCGACTTGCCGAGGTCAGGAAATCAAATTGCTTCCGAACAAAGATATCTCTGTTACCGCGACTTCAAATGCCGAGCGATTCACAGAGTACTTATGTCCAGGCTGGATCTGAAAGCGCAGATTGGCCGGTCCACATGCCCTTTAATTCGAAAGGCTTTTCATCTGCCTCCTGGACACGGCACCACGGGCGAAGCCGAGTCTGACTCCCAACTCGGCTTTCAGCAAAACATAAACCACTTTTCGACTAACTTCAATTTGTGAAACATACCTTCGGGGGAAACATATTGAGCATTTTCTTATATAAGAGTGATGCGGCGCGATGGTAGAGCCGTCCGGTGAAAGAGATGTCAAATGGAACATCAAATAACAAACAAACACGATGGTTTGATGCAGGGCAGAGAGCTAACATTTCAAATAAATCTATATCAAAATGTCACCCAGAGCCGCGGCTATATGTTACCCTATCAACCAAAACAAACGTGGCATTTTCGATAATGCCAATCTGTTCTATATGGACCGGAACGCTTTAGAACAAAGTCATGAAAATACATATTGTGTTTACATTCAAATTTAAAGGCCTTTCGGACAAAGCGCCGGTGTCACGAGCGTTTACGACTCGTCCAAATAGAAACAGAAATGATTTTATAAAAAGCAGTGGACAGATTTTCACAAAGACGATTCCGAAAAGTTTGGAATGATTTCTCGTAGTGTCTCATCAAACTCTGAGCAGGGGAGAAGCTCGTCTGTGTAATGAGAAGTACTGCGTTTAATTAACCTACCAAACTTGTTAACTCCGATCCAGAAGCAAATGCAAAAAAGCAATTACCTGAAAATGAAAGTGCCTAAGAACTACTTGGTTATGGTGACGTGAAGTGGATAATTTAGAGCTGTAGGCAAGAAGCATCCAGCTGTGCACCCAAGAAGAAGAAGAAGAAGAAGAAGAAGAAGAACATATGTCACGACAATCATGAAACCAGAGACTGTTTGTATAAATGGACACGGCTAACGTGCTAGCTACGTGTTCAAACAGGAAGTGATCATGTTTGCACTTCCTGCTCCATCGTCCAATTCACTTTCTGTGTAAAAACTGTCTCCTCTCTGTCTCTGCTGCTTCAGACTCATTTGGGGTTTAAATGTTCGTATTAACCCTCTACATGATCCTGGGGTTTTTTTATGGCGTCATTTGTCGATGTTTAAGTTGAGTAGACAGAAATCGAGGGCGCGGTAACAAAAAGTGAGCAGTGAAAATGTGAAAGTGAGCACAAAACTGGCTCTTTATCCTCCCGCAGGCGCCCTCAGACAGAGAGAGGGCGCTGGAGAGTGAACACCGGGTACATGTGCTCTCTGTCACAGGTTTTGTACTTTCACTTTTTCACCGTTCGCTTTTAGTGACCGTACCCTTGATTTCTGTTTACTCAACTTAAACATCGACAAATGACGCCATAGTTTTTATTTCACTATTGTGTCTGTAAATATGATTAAGTATACTAAGTAAATATTTTTTGAGTTTATTCATTTATTTTGTGTTATTTTGAGTTTTTTTTTTTTTTAGTTTTTAGTTTTGTTGTTTTTTTTTGGGTTTTTTTTAGTTTATTTATTTATTTTGTGTTATTTTGGGGGGGTTTTGTCTGTTTGTTTTGTTTTTACTTATTTTGAGTTTGTTTTTTTTCCTGTCTCCTCTCTCTGTCTCTGCTGCTTCAGACTCATTTTGGTCTTAAATGTTCAGATTAACCCTCTACATGATCCTGGTGTTCATTTTTTGAGTTATTTAGATTTTATTATTATTATTATTATTATTATTATTATTATTATTATTATTATTATATATGTATTAAAATGTTTTGTTATTTTGAGTTTTGTTTGTTTGGGGATTTTTTTGTTATTTTTACTATATTTTTTTTTTTTTGTTGTTGTTGGTTGTTAAATTTTTAATTTATTTTCTTTTTTGTTATTTTGACTTGTTTTTTTTATTTAATTATTTTTTATTTTGAGTTTATTTTTTGTTTTTTTTAATCTGTCCTCTCTCTGTCTCTGCTGCTTCAGACTCATTCTGGTCTTAAATGTTCGTATTAACCCTCTACATGATCCTGGGGTTTTTATTTCACTATTGTGTCTGTAAATCAAGATCTGAACATTAATAACAGACAAATCAGGTCCTTCTTTCCCCGAGGTCGCTCCTGTTAGCGTTAGCAACAGGTTTGATTGACAGCGTTGCTAAGCGCCTGCTCCCTGTTAAACCAACGGTGTGGGCGGGAAGGGGCGTTACCTTCAACAGCGTCGCTCCTGATTGGCTCTTTGGTTGCTATGATACTCTTGGTCATAATTCCAAATGTGAAACTCTGCTCCAGATTAGCGCCTGTACCTGCTCCAGCCTCGATGAGCTTCATTTGGAGCCAAACGCTGTGGTGATGTCACACTCACTTCTTTACAGATTATAATCCAGATTTAATTGTTTGAAATGTGGACTCAAAATGACCCAAAGTTCAAAGTCAGTTTTTCTGTTATGAGCAGCTGAGTTTGTCGATTGCTTCATAAATAAAGTTTGCCTGTGATCCAGAACACTCACATCTTCAACATTTTATGAAGCTGTGAGTCTGGACGCTGGTGAATCGCCCCGTGTTCAGATGGGCGTGATCGACAGGTGGATTAGCCAATCAGGGACGGGCGTGGTCTGTCCTCAGTGGAAATAATAAAGGACAAAAAAAATATCACAGCGGCTAAAAAACACGTCAGATTGAAGAGTCTGTGAATCTGAGGTGAGAGGAATGTGATTTTATTTTATTTTATGTGTCACTGAAATAAACAGCTCTGATTGGACGATCACGTTTGACCGGGATGCGCACTGTGTTGTGACGGCGGTCTGAAGGGGAAGTGGCTTAGAGCAGAGAGCAAAGGGAAGGGAGACTCAGACCATCATAAATTAAACGAGCGTAACATTTTAGAGGCTCTGGAGGGGGAGTTACTTAGCACGGAGAGCAAAAAAAGTGGGACTCAGAGGATCAAAAAATGAAAATGAAACTAATTTAAAATTTAAGATGCTGTGAAGGGGGAGTTACTTAGTGTGGAGAGCAACGTAAGGGGAGACTCAGAAGATTAAGAATGAAATGTATTTTACATTTTAGATGCTCTGAAGGGGGAGTCACTTAACACGGAGAGCAAAGGACGGGGGACTCAGAGCACCAAAAATTAAACTGAAACTTATTTAACATTTTAGATGCTCTGAAGGGGAGCTACTTAGTGTGGAGAGCAAAGAAAGGGGAGACTCAGAGGATCAAAAATCAAACTTATTTCACATTTTAGATGCTCTGAAGAGGAGTTACTTAGCACAAAGAGCAAAGAAAGAGGAAATTTAGAGGCAAAACAAAGGAAAAACGATGATCTAAACCAGCAGATACAGTGATATCAGTTCGTCGTGTTTCTTCTTTAAGTCCCATTTAAATCCCATCAGTTCAAACTCTCATCTCTCTATGAACGACTTTGTTTTGTCGTTGTATAAAAATGTTGAATTCTGTGTCGTTTTCTCAGTATTTTTCTTCTTCTGCAGATGTGTTTGCAGTGTTCCCGCCTCGCGCCCTGCGTCTTTCGCCCGGCTTGTCTCCGCTCCGCTCATCACACGACGCAGATCAAATCGTTCCACAGAGCAGACTTCATCAGCGCAATCCCCTCCTCCCGCTGCGGGGCATCTGACACAGCCCAGCGGCGCGCTCAGATAATCAAACACCTGACAACGCGGCGTCACGTGCCCCGGTGCGGCTGGGGGCCTCTGTGCGGAGCCATTACAGAACTGTCGACACGGATCTGAGCGCGAGAGCGGCTCTGACAAACGCTCACTCTGCGCCGCTCAAATGGGACATGAAACTACTGTCAATAACACGACGGCGGCGGCGACGGCGACGACATGATGCACACGTTTCAAACTCTATTTCAATACAAGGACCAGACTGGAGACTTAAAACTGATCCCGACACTACGACGATAAAAAACCCCACTTTATTTAGACAAATAAGGCAATTTTCAGCTTTAAATACTCGTACTTTATGTTCTACTCTCACGTGTATTTGTTCTGTGTACTGGTTCGTTTCTGTCGTGTGAATGTGTGGGAGTCTAGTTTCACTATTACTTTTACTGTTAATTAGTATCTGACCCTACAAAATACAAATACCACAAGTATACTGATGGAAATATGTGCAGTACCTGGAAAAAAAGAAAATAAAAAGATCTGAGTTTGTTAATCGTTTAATTGTCTTTGTCGTATTTGCCTCATCATTAAAGAGGAGGTATTTACTTCTATGTTGTATTAAAGAGGAGGTATTTACTTCTGTGGGGTATTAAAGAGGAGGTATTTACTTCTCTGGGGTATTAAAGAGGAGGTATTTTGACATATTTCGATCACCATGTTCCTGTTTATTGTTTTGTAAAAGTTATATTCGCCAAAAACAACAGTATTAACATGTTTCATAAGTTTCACTTTCATTTTTTCCGCTCTGAGTCTCTTCTCTCTGTGCTCTCTGTGCTAAGCCTCTCCCCCTTCAGAGCACTACCACAACACAATCAGCTGCATCGCACTAATGAAACTACTGCACATCACACTAGGTTTGTGAAGTTGTATGTACAGTTTTGTCGTGTGGACCGTGGGTGATGGTTTGAATATGGCCCGGGTGAGATCGCTAAATGACTCAGACATGCATGGATGACTCTTCATGTTTTTTCATAATACCTCGTCTTTAAGTCAAAGCTTCACGTCGTCGTGTTCAGGAAATGAAAGATCTGTTTGTCGACACGTGTAAACGTGGGAGATATAAACAAAGATGGATCATATCGAGATGTACAAAAGAAAAAAGTATTTCATCTGTAATAAATAAGAGAGCGAGGGAGTAAGAAGAGTAATGAGTAATGAGTAATGAGTAATGAGTAATGAGTAATCCTCCAGACGGGCTGTACAGGGATACGTCTGATACATCTTATGTATCTCATGGATCTGGGCTTGTTTGGGTCATTTTAATGTTCATTTCTCTTCTGTTTGTATTGGATTCTGATGGATCGTCATAGTAACGTCTAAATAACATCATCAGTTGCACAAAGTGGATCAACGAGAACAAGAACGAGAACGAGAACGAGAGCAAGAACAAAAACAACAATGAGAACAAGAACAACATTTTTATCTTCTAAAAAAACTGTGGTTTCAATGAACAGTACAATAATACACAGTACAGTAATGCAGGGCCGGCCCAGACTATAAGCAGACTGAGCAGCTACTCAGGGGCCCAGTGGGGGCCTCAGTGGGAGCCCATACATTTATAGTGAAAATAATATAATGTGTAAAGTTTCATTGGAAAAAGGCCTTGTGTGTTTACAGCAGAATAATTACTCCTGTCAAAACATTTAATCATTTTTTATTTTTATATATATATTTTTATTTTTTATTTTATCTGTATTAGAAAAATATGAGCTGCTGTCCACATGTGTTTTTGGGGCAAATGCAGCTCTGTGTTTACCCCGGACCCTGAGCCGCTGAGGCACATGTGAACTGTTCAGTTACATTTAAAGTTTTTGAGTTTAATTTATCTAAAATCTTGGGCATCAGGGATAAACGAAAATGATACGTTGGCAAAGACGAAAACAAACAAACTAAAGGTGTAAAGGATGAGCCACGTAAACACAGCACGGGCACTATAATTACACTGTCGGCTTTTCTTTCACAACCATCAGGCTCCTGTGATGTTTCTGTGATGTTTCTGTGATGTTTCTGTGATGTTTCTGTGATGTTTCTGTGATGTTTCTGTGATGTTTCTCGTTAAATAAATATACATCACAACATTGTTTATCAGGACGAGACGTGAAGTGTCATACAGTATGTGACTCCCTCATTTACATAATCCACTGAATATGTAAATGAGGGAGTCTGGGTTACAGATTATGTAAGTTACTGTTACCTGGTGCGTTCAGTTGATTTTAAAGAGGAGATATGATGCAAAATGGACTTTCTAGAGTTTTCTCCCGTGTTATAAAACTGTTCCCTTCTAGCGATTTCTCCTGGGCCTTATTTGAATCCTCCTTGATGCAAAACTGTACACTACAACTTCACAAACCTGATGCTATGTTCAGTAGTTTCATGAGCAGATCGTGTTGTGATCGCGCTCTGAAGGGGGAGCGACGTACGTGAAACTGCTAAAACATGTTAATACGTTGTTTTTTGGTAAATGTAGCACTTTCTAAACAGTAAAAGTAAACATGGAGGTACATGTGTGTAACTGTGCGATGTGTCATACTGCCTCTTTAACGACTGTGACTTCAGATACAGTGTTGGCGTTCGTGACAACAGCTTTTCATACAAATTAAACCCCTCTGAAGAGCTGATTAAACACCTGACACCACTCACATCTCCAGCCTCGGTCTCCACTCCCGCTCCACGCTCCCCTCTCCTCAGCCCCATCTCCGCCGTGTCTACCCCGATCTGCGCCCGAGCCCCTGGTCTGACAAGCTCTTCTCGGGCCTGACATCTGGATAAATGCCTCCTCGCTCATGTGCCGGCTCCCGTTCCCCCAGCCCTCCTCCGCAGCCCTCCCGCCGTCTCTAAAGAGCATCAAAATGTCACCCAGCCAAACGCACAAACCCTGATTTATGGACTCACGGCGGGATGTGGAGGCTAAATTAACACGTAACAAGCTGTAGGGTTGTGCTGCGTGTCCTGTGCTCATATATTTTATGTAGCAAGGTCAGGGATAAATGCATGTTTATGAGCGGCCCTGGATGGGAGCATTAAAAATGATGTAGCGGGCTAATGGCGGCCTTTTGTTGTGTGGCTATAGGGCTGGGTAATTGCGTCGTATGGGCTGCATTTAAGATAATGCAAAGCTAATGCGCCGGTGGAGAATGCCAGGGATCGTCCGTAAAGTGCTACAGTAAGAGCTAAGAGGCGGCGGCTTTCAGCAGCTAAAGACGTTTGGAGGGTAAATCCGGGATGGACAGTTAGGCCCCGCCCTCCTGCTCTATTTTCAGAAGATTTTTGCTGCTCGTTTAAGACACTTCTTCAGTTCTGGTCAGATAAAAGCTGGACACTGCCTTATATCTGTCTGAAGGAGGCGCTAACGACACTGAAGGTAATGACACTGAAGCTAACGATGCTGAAGCTAACGACACTGAAGCTAACACACCTGTTTGTTTACAGTTTCTGTTTGTTAGCTAAATCTGATTAGCCTCCTGAAATGAGTTTATTTATCTGTTTTTTTTTTCTACAAAGGTGTTTTTTTGACATTTTTACACCTTCTATCACAATCCATACAATAAAAATATTACCGTAAATTTCACACTATAAGCCCCTACTTTTTTCTCACGTTTTGAAGAAAGGCAAAGGATCTGTCCATGAAACGAGGTAAATTTGAACCTCAACGAAGGAAATAGAGCCGCTGCACGTAAGTTTGACAAATAAAGAAAGAGATATGTAGATTCTTTTAATATTTCAGTTGAAAATCTCATATAATTAATGTTTGACACTGGGTCTATCACATCTGGTGATACTCGCTCTGCAACAATGAGACTTGATTCACTTTTTCACGGTAAAAGATGAAACTGAAATGTGACTGTGATGGAAAGTGATCCAAAAATGCTGGACGAAAATTATTTATTTTATATTTAAAAAACAAAACAAAATGTGTCTCAGAACAAACACGACACGAACGAAATGGGCTGTATCTAATTACTACTAGTACTACTACTACTACTACTACTACTACTACTACTACTACTGCTACTACTACTATTACCACTACTACTGCTGCTGCTAAACTGCTGCTTTTATTAAATATTCCATGTGTCTAATTAGAATGCATTGTATTGTCCGATAATCAGGAAGTGCATGTTAGCATAGTAGTTGTTGTTAGCTTTACAGTCATGGCAAACTCCGTCTTTGTTAGTTGTGAAAATCACTTTAAAACTCATCCTGGTGAATAACTGAGACGTTCAGAGTCTTTTTTCAGAATCTCTTTGCTTCACTGCAAACTGTTTAAAATTAACTTTGTGTTTTTCATATTTTTAAATCTCAGGTGCACTTCCTTTAATAATCTGAGTCGTTCCAGACGCTCTTTCCGTCTCGGAGCGCCGCGTTCCCGTGTCAGCGCAGGACAGCGTTTAGTGACGTCACAGTCATATCTGGGCTCAACGTGGCGCCGTAAACCACCTGCAATTGGCAATCTTTTCCGCCAATTAAACCCGACGAGCTTTGTGTTCCCTGCGCGCCGCCGCACGACGCCAACTCAGCGCTAATCAAGTGAGCTAGCCTCTCATTCTTCTCCCGTCCCTCTGACTGTTCGCTAACAATGCCTCATTTCACTGCGATACTGTTATTTAGCGGCGGAGCGGCGTGTCCCCAGCGGTCGTCCTCCTCTGCACAGGACGCGTCGGAGAGAAGGCGGTCGGCGTGACAACATGACGGAACCTTCAGGGCTCCACATTGTGTCTATAAACGCAGAGTTACGGGGATATTTTGGGCCCGTTTGTAGCTTCCACATCGTTAGCTCCTGTGATGGAGGGCTTCTGGAGCGCAGGGCTAACTGTGACCAGTAGGGGGCAGGTGCAGAGGCGGGGACGGGGGCTTTTGGGGAAGGCAGAGGTGGAAGATGGAAGTTTACTGCGAACTAGACGGACTGGAGCTGAAGTGTAACTGTCAACGGAGTTTTAAAAGGTGTTAGCAGATTTTTACTGACTTAGAAATGGGAAAAACAGAGCGAATTCATTTTTAAACGGTTTGGGTTCGGTCCAAAGTTATTCCTCACTTACTTTAAGCATTTAGAGCGTCCTAATTCTCAAAAGTTTTACCGTGACAATAAAGCCAACGACAACTAGCATACTAACGCACACTTCTTATTTTGACCTCAAGAGCAACTGAAACTATATATTTCCACTGGGTTAGCGTTAGCATTAGCATTAGCGCACATTTAGCTCAAATACACAAAAATCCACCGTCTTCTTTTCTTAAAGGAGACGTAATTTCTTTCGAATTTTCCACAAATGATCTTAAATGATGTATTATTGTGTTTATTCAGTGACATGTGTTTTTATAGTAGAGATCACTGTGTGCTGGGCCACATCTCCACAGATCTGACCTATACTGGACCTGCTGTTGGCTGTTGGACTGTAGACCATTGTGTCGTGCGTCCTGATTGGCTGTTGGACTGTAGACCATTGTGTCGTGCGTCCTGATTGGCTGTTGGACTGTAGACCATTGTGTCGTGCGTCCTGATTGGCTGTTGGACTGTAGACCATTGTGTCGTGCGTCCTGATTGGCTGTTGGACTGTAGACCATTGTGTCGTGCGTCCTGATTGGCTGTTGGACTGTAGACCATTGTCCATCAGTCTCCTCCGTGCCGTGTCTCCTGTCCAGTACAGAATGTGTTCAGACAAATTTACATAAACGTTGGATCTCAGTGTGACTCTGAAGTGCTGTACGTTTGTGATTTGTTTTCTCCCCGACAAAACCCACAATGTCGATGAAACGTTCTGCACCGACAAAGACGCCGACGAAGGTTTGAACTTTGAGAGAGTTTAAACGAGAGAGAAATGTGAGAAAATGTTAACGCCTGTGTGAGAAAAGTGTATAAAGTGTGTGGTGAGGGGTTTGACAGACAAAAACAGAGAGAATAATGTAAAAAATAAAGATGATACTTCACAGATTTCACCTATTGCGGGTTATTTTTTAGAATGTGACCCCTGAGATAAGCAATGGCATCTCCATGGAGACAGGTGAAGGACCCTGCTCCACAAAAAGCTCCTCAGTGTTGCTTTAAAGTTCTCTCTGTGTTTGTTCTCTCTCTTATAGATGTGACTTTTCTGCAGATCGATGTTTGTTTTGATGTTTGTTTTGATCGTCTTCATCTCTTTGTGCTCACGTTAAAGTCGTTCACGAGAGCGAGCGGCGTCTCTCGTTCTTCGAGCGGCGTCTCTGATTCTTCGAGCGGCGTCTCTGATTCTTCGAGCGGCGTCTCTGATTCTTCGAGCGGCGTTTTGTTTGATTGGCGACGGCTCTTTGTGTAAAAGTGAGTTTGAACTGTGCCGTTTACTGTGAGGTCGAGTCTCTGTGTCACAAACATGAAATTAAAATAAAAACGATCTCAGTTTGATCAGGTTGAGCTCAGACGTTGGACATAAATGTGATTATTATTATTATTATTATTATTATTATTATTATTATTATTATTATTATTATTATTATTATTATTATTATTGAAGTTTCCTTGATGATCAGAGAAATGATTGATTTGATTTTTCTTTGTTTTTAATTAGACAAAATAACAGTGAAAATCAAATAAATGCTCAGTCGTCAACGAGAGGGAAAAGAAAACTTTATATATTTATTTTTATTTTATATTTATGTCCAGGCGCTTTGAACAAGTGATAAATGTTCTGTTACTACTACTACTACTACTACTACTACTGCTGCTGTTGCTGCTGCTGCTAAACTGTGCTAAATACTTTAAATACTAGTACTACTTCTGCACTATTGCTACTGCTACTACTACAGCAACTACTACTGATACTTCTGCTATTGCAACCACTACTATTACTACTGCAGTTACTATTATTTGTACTACTGTTGCTGCTGCTAAACTGTGCTAAGTAGTTTAAATGCTACTACAACAACAACAACTACTACTACTACTACTGCTGCTACTACTATCACTACCTCCTCTTCTATTACTGCTACTGCTACTACTAGTATTTCTACTTCTGGTGCTGCTAAACTGTGCTAAGTATTTTGTTTACTAAATATATAATGTTAGTGTAAATCCTACTACTACTAGTTTTACTACTACTACCTCTGCTGCTACTGCTTAACTTTCCTCCACATGTTGATAGTACTTTGTTTGGCAGTACTTTCTCTTCTGCAGTACTGCTCTTGTCATTGCGGCGCAGTAGTACTTCTGATTACTCTTGAAATACTGCTGTACGTATTTTTGTGTCTCGTCGTGTCTCTGTAATCGCGCCGTTTCCCGACAGCGAGAGACGAGGGACGAGAGACGAAGAGACGAAGAGACGAGAGACGAGGGACGAGGGATGAGAGACGAGGGACGAAGAGACGAGGGATGAGAGACGAGGGACGAAGAGACAAGGGACGAGAGACGAGGGACGAAGAGATGAGGGATGAAGAGACGAAGGGACGAGAGACGAAGAGACGAGGGACGAGAGACGAGGGACGAGAGACGAGGGACGAGAGACGAAGAGACGAGGGACGAGAGACGAGGGACGAGAGACGAGGGACGAGAGACGAAGAGACGAGGGACGAGAGTCGAGGGACGAGGGATGAGAGACGAGGGACGAAGAGACAAGGGACGAGAGACGAGGGACGAAGAGATGAGGGATGAAGAGACGAAGGGACAAGAGACGAAGAGACGAGGGACGAGAGACGAGAGACGAAGAGACGAGGGACGAAGAGACAAGGGACGAGAGACGAGGGACGAAGACACGAGGGACGAGAGACGAGGGACGAGAGACGAAGAGACGAGGGACAGAGAGACGAGGGACGAGAGACGAGGGATGAAGAGATGAGAGACGAGGGACGAGAGACGAAGAGACGAGAGACAAGGGACGAGAGACGAGGGACGAAGAGACGAGGGATGAAGAGATGAGAGACGAGGGACGAGAGACGAAGAGACGAGGGACGGAGAGACGAGGGACGAGAGACGAGGGACGAGAGACGAGAGACGAAGAGACGAGAGACGAGAGACGAAGAGACGAGGGACGAGAGACGAGGGACGAGAGACGAGGGACGAGAGACGAAGAGACGAGGGACGGAGAGACGAGGGACGAGAGACGAGGGACGAAGAGACGAGAGACAAGAGACGAGGGACGAGAGACGAGGGACGAGAGACGAGAGACGAGGGACGAGAGACGAAGAGACGAGGGACGAGAGACGAGGGACGAGAGACGAGAGACGAGGGACGAGAGACGAAGAGACGAGGGATGAGAGATGAGGGATGAAGAGACGAAGAGACGAGAGACGAGAGATGAGGGACGAAGAGA
This sequence comes from Periophthalmus magnuspinnatus, assembly GCF_009829125.3. NCBI lineage: Eukaryota > Metazoa > Chordata > Actinopteri > Gobiiformes > Gobiidae > Periophthalmus > Periophthalmus magnuspinnatus. The sequence continues at coordinate 33,106,565 of NC_047141.1, read as the reverse complement.
CGAGAGACAAGAGACGAGGGACGAGAGACGAAGAGACGAGAGACGAGAGATGAGGGACGAGAGACGAAGGGACGAGGGACGAAGAGACGAGGGACGAGAGACGCCGACGACTCCCAGAGGTTTGAATTAGACTTTTAAAGGACTCGCTCTGCGTTACACGACCGCCGTCCGACACGACGCACGCGACGCGGCGAGAAAAAAACATAATATAAAACATACGGAGAGACGAGCAGACGACGGCGACAGATGCCACGTCCCATAAAACCCATCGAAATCCGCCGCAGTCGTTTTGAACCGTGTGGGCAGCGCTCCCGATGTGTTTAATTGGAGCCGTTAAACTAAACCAACCGTGACCCTCTGCTGCATCAGTGTTCAGTCGCACGCCGGGGCTGATGGGACGGGACTGAGGCGCGTTACGAGGGGTTTTTCAGCGCAGTACAATGAGAAAAAAATAATAATGAGGAAAAAAAAAAACATTACAGGAATAACCTTTGCCCAGATGATTCATGGATCTATAAAAATCTGCAGGAAGTTGTACCAGTAAAAACAAGATGGAAGATATAAAAGGGTCAAATAGACGTATAAATGTGACATGAGGACGAGCGGGAAAATGATCAGACTTTAAAGTGGAACTACTGTGGTTGTGTCTCTATGGTTCTCATCTCTGTGGATCATTACCTTACAATTTGCACATTTTAAATCACAATATTCATCTAAAACGACTTCATAAAAGAAACAAGTCCAGCTGACAGACGTCCAGCCTCCTCAGAGCAGCGGCTCTACTCCGAGCTCCTCCCCCTCTCTCTACAGGACCGCCCACCCGCCCTGAAGAGGAAACTCCTTTAAACGTCTGTGTCCACCATTTTGTTCTTTTGGTCAGTACCTCAGGACCAGAGAACTAAACCAGGACTAAACCAGGACTAAACCAGGACTGAACCAGGACTAAACCAGGACTGAACCAGGACTAAACCAGGACTAAACCAGGTCTAAACCAGGACTGAACCAGGACTAAACCAGGACTAAACCAGGACTAAACCAGGACTGAACCAGGACTGAACCAGGACTAAACCAGGACTAAACCAGGACTAAACCAGGTCTAAACCAGGACTGAACCAGGACTAAACCAGGACTAAACCAGGACTGAACCAGGACTAAACCAGGACTGAACCAGGACTGAACCAGGACTAAACCAGGACTAAACCAGGACTAAACCAGGACTAAACCAGGACTAAACCAGGACTAAACCAGGTCCATAGTTGAGGGCACAAACATAGATTGACCTGTAAATCGAAACCTTTTCCTTTAGACTCAGCTCCTTCTTCTCTTCTTCTTCTTCTTCACCTCATCACTCCAGACGCTGCACCTGTCAATCACACGCTCCATCCTCCTCTCACTCAAGAACAAGACCCTGAGACTCTCCACCTCCTCCACCTCCTCCACCTCCTCCACCTCCTCCACCTCCTCCACCTCCTCCACCTCCTCCACCTCCTCCACCTCCTCCACCTCCTCCACCTCCATAACCACAGACTCCACCCCTGTTTTCATCTCTCCTGGTTCAGTTATTTCTCCTCAAACCTTCTCTTACCGTGTTTTCCTGTTGTACTCAAACACTATAATCTCTGAGCACCTCCCGCTGCTGCCGACGCTGTGGCTCACGTCTCATTTCCTGGATTTTTCCCTTTGTAAATCACTGTACGTTGAGTTTTGCGAGGTTAATTCTCCCCTGTGTCTGTACCTGTGTATCATGTTTTGTCCCGACACTGCGGCGTTACTGTAAACACGTCCAAACGCACACGACGCTTCATAAACACGCCCCACGTCCACTGCAGGCCGCGGTTTCATCAGCGGAGCCATGAGCGCCCAATTAGCCATACTTGACCTAATCGTTTATCACCGTGACGCGCTCGTGTGAAGGCGGCGGATGCAGTGTGGTGTAAGTGAACCTAATTATTACAAATGCAGAGTGAGTAAAACGGCGTGGAGGGGCCTGTTTACTGTTATTGTCTGAGTCTGGGGTGTTTGAGAGTCTAAACTATGAAAAAAGTAGAATTAGCGTCGTATAAAGGACTTTAATGCCTATGAGCTTGATGTTTATTTATTTATCTTTTTATGTATTTATCTTTTTATGTATTTACGTAGTTATTTAATTATCTTTAGTTTTTATTTATGTCCTTTTGTTTTTTTTTCTTTTTTATGTATTTATCTTTTTATTGATGTATTTATTTTTTTATTCATTTATCTTTTTTATTTATTTATTTATGTATTTATTTATCCTTTTTATTTATTTAATTATTTATTTATCTTTTTATGTATTTATCTTTTTATGTATTTACGTAGTTATTAAATTATCTTTATTTTTTATTTATGTCCTTTTGTTTTTTTTCTTTTTTGTGTATTTATGTATTTTTCTTTTTTATGTATTTATGTATTTATCTTATTTATTTATTTATTTTATTCATTTATCTTTTTATTTATTTATTTATGTATTTATTTATTTATTTGTCTATCATTTTTATTTATTTATTTATCTTTTTTATTTATTTAATTATTTATTTATCTTTTTATGTATTTATCTTTTTTATGTATTTACGTAGTTATTTAATTATCTTTATTTTTTATTTATGTCTTTTTGTTTTTTTCTTTTTTGTGTATTTATGTATTTATCTTTTATTTATTTATGTATTTATTTATTTATCTTTTTTATTTATTTATGTATTTATCTTTTTATTTATTTATCTTTTTTATTTATTTATGTATTTATTTATTTTTATGTACATATTTATTTATGTATTTATCTTTTTTATTTATTTATCTTTTTTATTTATTTCATTATTTATTTATCTTTTTATGTACGTATTTATTTATTTATTTAATTCAAGCACATGTATCAGTCACACTTAAAGCACATTTCACACTTTAACCCTTACATAAGCTCAAAAAAGACGAGGGACGAGATGTTTTTCAAAATAAAAGTGCTGTAATGAAGAGCGTTGTTTTTTTTTTTTTTTTTTTTTTTTTTTTTATGTCCCTCTGAGCTACGAGGGAGGTTTACGTCAACCTGTAGGGGGCGTCACTTTGTTAAAAAACGTCTAATTTATGGTGTAACTGCTGCTTTTTTAGTGCGATAATAATCTTTACATTTTTCTAGTCATAGTCTGTTTGTTTTAACTCACATGAGACTCATTTAAAGTGAATTATGGACACGTTTTTTCATTGTTGTGACTGGTTGATTAAACTGAAGGGGGCGGTCCCTTAACTTATATATTATCTTATATAAGGAGAGTGGAAGGGGCTGTGCTCAGACCTTAGACTTTTATTCTCACGGACACATTGTGAGAGTAAAAGAGAATGAAAAGTGGGACAGCAAATCAAAAATTAGCATCGATTTTACACCAACCGTCAAACCCAACACACTATTTAATTGCCCGATTTGCTTCTCAACAACAAAATTGGTGAAAATAAATAAACAAAACAGTTTAAAGTGTCGTTTAAAAGTAAAAACACAAGAGCAGATCCTCACGTGTGTCTGTTTACGTCCACACGGCGAGGATCAGGCTGAAGCTGCTGCAGATTAACGATAACGACTCTACTTCCTGCGTCGTTTATCTCCAGCCTTCTGCATTAAAAACATTTATCTGAACCACTGCTGCACATTTCACTAATAATAATCACACAGTTTGGACTTTTATCTAAACCCGGAAGTGCGATACGAGTCATTTTAGTGTAGAAAGGAAACAGCTGACCACTTTGAGCTTGTAGTGTGCGGTCTCTTCGCTGCAGTCTTTGAGCTTGGAGATTTATGACCTGATCCGATTCTCCTTTACGTCTACGGTCGGCGCTTTTTGTCGCACGTTTAAAATGTTTTTGAACCGTAAAACCCTGAAGCGTGCACCGGGCTTAAGGCGACGAGAACCTGCTGTTTTATCCTGACGTGTAAACTCTTATGTAATTATAATAAAACGGGCTGATCAGGCGTATTTGATTCTCGATACCGTTCCTATGGCAAACAGCCGTGTTTTCAAAGCCGTGTTTGTTTCATCCTCCAGGCAAAAAAAAAAAGTGTGTTTTCATTAAGAGTGTAATTATTGTAACAGCTGGTTCTACGCCTAATTGTCTTCCCGTTTGGAGCTGGTTAATGCATTCTGGTTTGTCTCTAAAAATATAACTACTTCACGCTTGCTCCTATTTAGCCACGCGAAGTTCATATCCAGGGTGGAAGGTAACGAAGTACAAGTAGTAAAGTACTGTACTGCACTTAAGTGGATTATTTAACCTCCTGAGACCCGAGCTCCTGCAGGACTTTATTTGCAAAAAGTATTAAGAGCTTGAACACATATATTTTGTGTAAAAAAACAAAATGAGAAATAATTGCGCCTCTAGGAACAGTGTGTCTCATTTGTGCTGTGGACAGGTGCAGGAAGACATGTGCCTTTAAATAAAATAAAAATTAAAAATTAAAAAATTAAAAAAAATAAAAATAAATAAATAAATAAAAATAAAAAATATATTAAAATTCAATAAAAAATAATTAAATAAAAAATGAAATACAATAAAAATAAAAAATAATAATTAAAAAATGAAAATAAAAATAAAAAATACAATAAAAATGCAAAAAAATAAAATAAAAATAAAAAAATAAATATTCTAAACTCTTAGAAATATTCAAAATTGAACATGTTCTTGTTGCTGTTCTTCTAAAAATTTGCACTGTGGCCTAAACAACCCAAAATGTGTTGTCCACAGATGAGGACACCAGGTCTCAGGAGGTTAAGTATCTGTTCTTTACTTAAGTACATTTTACAGCGTGTACTTTTTACTTGAGTACATTTGAGAGCAGTATTTGTACTTTCTACTCCACTACGTTTTTGAACTGGCCTGAAAAGTAAAAACTTTGTTCGTGGAAACATCCGGACTAAAGTTTTCGAGGTTTTCAAGATCGAACTTTGAGCAAAACAAAAATAAAAACACAAAATTCATAAAAAATAACACGTTGATTCATGTTGTTATTGAACTTCTCCAGTTTTATTTTCTTAATCGTTGATACTCGTAGGATTCGTCGGTGTCGCGTCGTCATTTTGGTCCAAATGTTAAAAACGCTCTGCTCTAGTGTGACGTGCCTCTGTCCATAGGGGGCGCCACAGCGACACGACTCTTTATCGTCATGACGTTTACGGCGACGCCAGCTCCTATTGGACACCACAGTTTTCTAACTTAAACTCAGCTGGATTTGTTTCTTTTATTAAGTGATTTTAGATGAATTTTGTGATTTAAAATGTGTAAATTATAACAGAGATGAGAACCATAGAGACACAAGCACAGCAGGTCTGATTTAAAGGGCTGATCTGTTCTAATGTCGTTTCCTCGTCACACACAGACCTGGAGTTGTGTTTTGTTTCTGCAGATTTAGGCTGAGTTCTTCTCTCAAACTGAGAAAAAAACACTCTGTTCCACCTTGTGATGTCATCGTGTGGTGATACAGGAAGTGCTCCACTGTGTTTTTAAACTCCACACACCTTCATTTATAGAATCATTTGGATCATTTCAGTCCTGGAGTTGTCTCTTATCTCGACTGAACTAAAGGTAAAAGGAGGAGTTGAACCAGTTGAAAAGTACCACTTGATGACATCACAAGGTGGAACGTCGCATTTTGAGCTTTGTAGATGTAACAGACTAATAATAAAGTGCGACTCAAACGTGTGTGAATGAAACAAAACACACTCCAGGTCTGTTTTTGAGCAGAGGACAGTGTTAGGACATGGATTAAATTTCACAAAAGTCAATTTTGACTTGATTTTTAATATAGAACCTTTAAAAAAGAATCTGCCTGTTATTGTGCAAATGAAATAGTTTTATATTTGCATGTTGACATTTACGATAAGACGCCTCCAGTGTTTTGTGTTGTGTGTTTTGTATTTTCAGAAGGTAATTACTGAGTCTATTACTGTTTACAGACTTTACATGAAAAAGTCAAGACGACACGACGAGCCCACAGTCCATTTAAATAATCTATACATTGCCACATTACGGCGTGATTATTTTATGCTAATTCAAATGTAGGCGACTTTAAACGTTACACACAGTGACAGCGGGGTATGCTAGCAGCCGCGCGTAGCAACATAACGCTAATCCTCATATTCAAAGTGGCACAGCGTGTGTAGAGGAACACAGGTCGCTCATGGTTTATGCATAATCCTCCCACCTCTTTAACAGGGCCAACTGTCAGCGCCGGTTAGACCCCCGTCCCGAAGCGAGGCACCCCCGCCCCCTGCACGGCCGCGTGCGCGCGCTCGGGCGCCGCGCGGGACGATCCAGAGCTAAATAACTGTAATGTGAACGGACAACGCATATGGCACAGAAGAGGACGAGTGGGTGAAGGAGAGAACGGAATGTGCAAATGGAAATAATGAAGTAAATCCACAGACGATGTTGTGTCCTTGGGCAAGACACTTAACTTCAGCGTCATTGGTTAAGAGGTCAGATCCATGCTTTTTTACAGAATGTGCATTGTGTTCTGCGTCCTGATTGGCTGTTGGACTGTAGACCATTGTGTCGTGCGTCCTGATTGGCTAAGGGCTAAGGGACATATATTATTTTATGTACAGTATTAACATTTAGTATTTCGTTTATTACTTTGTCCTTATTTTATTAACAATGAATATTATTTATTATTTTATGTCTGACACATTATTTACTTTCTTCATAATAATATTGGTTCCTACTTATTGTTTCAGTACAGCACATTTGAGGAGCGCACCGGTAAAAATGTGACAAGACTGAACGCACGAGACGAGACGAGTGAAGTTGTTGAATAAAATGGAGCTGTAACTGTCCCGCCGTGTGGGTTTATTTAAGCAAAGAATAAGAAAATATTAGGGTCAAATTTACATAAACGTTGGATCTCAGTGTGACTCTGAAGTGCTGTACGTTTGCAATTTGTTTTCTCCCCGACAAAACCCACAATGTCGATGAAACGTTCTGCACCGACAAAGACGCCTACGAAGGTTTGAACTTTGAGAGAGTTTAAACGAGAGAGAAATGTGAGAAAATGTTAACGCCTGTGTGAGAAAAGTGTATAAAGTGTGTGGTGAGGGGAAAGAAAGAAAGAAAGAAAGAAAGAAAAAGAAAGAAAGAGAAAAAAGAAAGAGAAAGAAAGAGAAAAAAGAAAGAGAAAAAAGAAAGAAAAAGAAAGAGAAAAAAGAAAGAAAAAGAAAGAAAAAGAAAGAAAGAGAAAAAGAAAGAAAAAAAGAGAAAAAAGAAAGAAAAAGAAAGAAAAAAAGAAAGAGAAAGTAAAAGAAAGAGAAAAAAGAAAGAAAAAGAAAGAAAGAGAAAAAAGAAATAAAGAAAAAGAAAGACAGAAAAAGAAAGAGAAAAAGAAAGAAAGAAAATGAAAGAAAGAGAAAAAGAAAGAAAGAAAAAAGAATAAGAAAGAAAGAGAAAAAAGAAAAAGAAAATGAAAGAAAGAGAAAAAGAAAGAGAAAGAAAGAAAAAGAAAAAAGAAAGAAAGAAAAAGGAAGAAGAAGGAAGACGAAGGAAGAGTGTGTGAGAAAAGTGTATAAAGTGTGTGGTGAGGGGTTTTACAGACAAAAACAGAGAGAATAATGTGAAAAATAAAGCTGATACTTCACAGATTTCGACTATTGCTTGTTATTTTTACAACGAGATAAATGAGGGACTGACTTTGACGTCCGAGGTTTTATTCTAAATCTCCGACTGTAAATTTCTGACGTATTTTCCTGTGACTTTACGCCACAAGGAAATTTAAATTGATTATTCCACAGTGTGACAATAATCGTTTTTCCGTAGAGACGAGGTCGAGTTTGATGAGACAGGAGAACTTTCATTAGTCGCACAGAGGGGAAATTCCAGTGTTGCAACGTACAGTTTAAGAACAGCAAGTGAACAGAGACAAGTCTGATCTGTGGAGTGGCAGAGTGTGATTGTGTCAAGTGTGAACAGGAAAAAGAGCAGGTAAAGAGTTTATTAAACAGCTGATGATTCACTTTTTTTTACACATATGGTACAGAAGTTACAGGTCAGATCTGTGGAGAGGAAACCCCACTCAAGAGCCATGTTTTCCAAGCTGTTCTATTGATTTTTAACAATAAGAAAACTTCTTTGAATAAATGGATATTGTGACATTGATGAATTTCTTCTGTTTTTTTACATTTTCTGAACACAATTGCCTCCAAAAAAGTGACCAGTAACTGACCGATACAACCAAAGTTACATTAAACTTGACAAAACGTTGTAGGAGCGTTCGTTTTGTAGAGCCGTCAGAGCCGTCGTTTCCTCTGATGTTACGTTGGAGGTTTCAGTCTCAGGTCGCCCTCTTCTGTCTCATTTTATCGTTTCTGCTGCTGTAATGTCGTCCACTGTGGGGATCTGGTTGGATGTTACAAAGAAGTTCAGTCCTTTGGAAAGTACCGTATTTTCTGGGCTAAAAGTCGCACTTTTTTTTCATAGTTTGGCCGGAGTGCGACTTATACTCAGAGGAGAATTATATGTGAAATATATTTTTTTTTTTCATCATTATTATGCATTTTTTTGGCTGGTGCGACTTATACTCCCGTACAACTTATACTCCTGTGCGACTTATACTTTTATTTATACTTCTGTGCGACTTATGCTCCAGTGAAACTCATATTTTGGTGCGAGTCGACTTATACTCCTGTGTGATTTAGATTTTGGTGCAACTTATACTCCCGTACAACTTACACTTCTGTGCGACTTATATTTCTGTGCGACTTATACTTTGGTGCGACTTATATTCCAATGTGACTTATACTTTTATTTATACTTCTGTGCGATTTATACTTTTGTGCGACTTATACTCCAGTGAGTCCAGTGCAACTTATACTTTGGTGCGACTTATATTCCGATGCGACTTATACTTCGGTGTGAATTATACTCTGATGCGACTTATACTTTTATTTATACTTCTGTGCGACTTATACTATACAGTGAAACTCATATTTTGGTACAAGTCGACTTATACTCCTGTGTGATTTAGATTTTGGTGCAACTTATACTCCCGTACAACTTATACTTCTGTGCGACTTCTACTCTGGAAAACACAGTACCTCTTTCTCCGTCTGGACGAGCTCAGGTCAGACAGGTTTTTTCACCCAGAGGGAAACGGACAACTCAGGGTTTACACAGACACAACCAATCGAACCTTCACAGAGCGAGTAAACACACACAAGAACAACAAAAGGTGTCAAACTCTGAACTAAACGCAGAATATCAGATCGTTACCGTGTTTTTAACGTCACGCCGCAGAACACGACAGAACTGAAACGTCTCTGCGGAGGAGTGTGACCTACAAAGTTTAATTTAAGCACATTATGAGTCTGATGAGCAGGTAGAACCTCTCAGCTCACTCTCCGTTATGTGCGGACTGAAAAACGTTTGGTTGTAAACTGGCCACAGAGTAAATGGGCCGTTACGGCGGCGGCGTTATCAGCAGGTGAACAGGGCTCTGCCGGAGCCGCTGCCGCTTTCACCGGAGCCGCCGCGTTCACGACAGAAAAGAGCATCTCTGGAACTGTAACCTCCGCAGATTTACTCCAGCACTGAATGAGGACGAGGAACAACCACGACAACGAGCGTCAGGCTGGAACGCCGTCTGGGAACGCTGGTTTCTTTACTGCGATAAGAGCGGGATTGGAAAATATTAATGCGACGTTCACGAGGAGTCGGCGCCTTTGAGTGATTCCATAAAGGTTATAAGACGTTCAAATGTTGTTTCCTTGTCACATACAGACCTGGAGTTGTGTTTTGTTTCGTTCACACATGTTTAACACACAAACCTGCAGATTTAGGCTGAAAACACTCTGTTCCACCTTGTGATGTCATCATGTGGTGATACAGGAAGTGCTCCACTGTGTTTTTAAACTCCACACACCTTCATTTATAGAATCATTTGGATCATTTCAGTCCTGGAGTTGTCTCTTATCTCGACTGAACTAAAGGTAAAATGAGCTGTTCACTTGAATACCACCACTTGATGACATCACAAGGTGGAACGTCGCATTTTGAGGTTTGTAGATGTTACAGACTAATAATAAAGTGTGACTCAAACATGTGTGAATGAAAAACACAAGTCCAGGTCTGTTTTTGAGGAGCAGCAGCTTTAGAACATGGACAGAATCTTCCTGCCAACCAAGACGAGACAAATGAAAAGATATTGACTAACAGCCGTTTGTAATTATATGTGACAAGTTTGTGCGTGTGTGTGTGAAGTGTGTGTGTGTGTGAGATGTGTGTGTGAGATGTGTGTGTGTGAGACGTGTGTGTGTGTTATCTCTGTAATTTTGAGGGGGTAATGTAGGGACAGGAGAGGGGAATACTAGTAATTCGTAAGTGAGAAAAGAAGATATAGCGAATGTAAATGGGGGAAAAATTAACACAAAAGAAGGAAAAAAAAAAGGAAAGTGGTCCCTGGTTTATCTCGGGGGTCACGTTCTAAAAATAACCCACAATAGGTGAAATCCGTGAAGTATCAGCTTTATTTTTTACATTATTCTCTCTGTTTTTGTCTGTAAAACCCCTCACCACACACTTTATACACTTTTCTCACACAGGCGTTAACATTTTCTCACATTTCTCTCTCGTTTAAACTCTCTCAAAGTTCAAACCTTCGTAGGCGTCTTTGTCGGTGCAGAACGTTTCATCGACATTGTGGGTTTTGTCGGGGAGAAAACAAATTGCAAACGTACAGCACTTCAGAGTCACACTGAGATCCAACGTTTATGTAAATTTGTCTGAACACATTCTGTACTGGACAGGAGACACGGCACGGAGGAGACTGATGGACAATGGTCTACAGTCCAACAGCCAATCAGGACGCACGACACAATGGTCTACAGTCCAACAGCCAATCAGGACGCACGACACACTGCACGTTCATAGTAGATAAACTCACTTTCAGTTTGAATCATTTTAATAAAGTCTTGTACATTTCTGTCTGATCAGTTTGTAAAGAGCTTCTCACACTGGTTTCTGTCAAATAAATAAAAAAGAGCGAGTCTTTTGAACGGCTCTTTGAAACAGATCCAAAAGATTCAGATCCACGAAAGAGACAAAAATCCCACCAGGAGAAGGTACAACACAAAACTCTTTGTTTCTCGTCGTTTCCGGCCGTGGAGTTTGTGTTTGACGGTGCAGTGGTGACCTCAGGGGAGTGGGCAGACGGAGACATTTGGTAAATTGTCCTGGACTCTGAAGGAACTGAGGTCATCAAAAACAAAATACAAAACAAAATACAAAACATTAGGGTTCAAGGAGCAACAAGGACACGGCCCTCGTGGAAACACATTTGTTCATGTTTGTGTTTATCACTGACCTGAATGTGAAAAACCTCCTCTGACCACTGCAGACTGACAGCGTGTCGTTGGGCAAGACACGTCAGACTTTCCTGTGTTTGAATGCGGTGTGTGGCAGAGGCAGACAGCACAGAACGGCAGCCTCATATCTGTCAGTCTACCCCAGGGCAGCTGCGACTACAGGGCTGAGCTTTGAGGCTTGACAAGTGCAAAACTTTTGAATTTATCATTGATTTTTTTTTTTTTTTTTTTAATAATTAATCACAATAAGTGCAATGGAAATATGGAAAGTATGACCCAAATTTGACCAAACTGGTGTTGACCTGAATAATTATTTGTCAAGGTAAATAGACGATAAATATTAATGTACATTCACTTTCTGTGTAAAAACTGTGTCTCCTCTCTCTGTATCTGCTGATGTTAAACTCATTTTGGTCTTAAATGTTTGTATTAACCCTCTACATGATCCTGGGGTTCTTTTGATTTTTTTTTTTTTTTTTGAGTTTTTATTATTATTATTATTATTATTATTATTATTATTATTATTATTATTATTATTATTATTATTATTATTATTATTATTTTAGTTAGTTATTTTGAGCTTTTTTTATTTATTTATTTATTTTTATTTTGGGGGTTTTATTTTAGTTATTTTTATTTTTATTTTTTTGTTATTTTGAGGTGTTCTTTTTTTTAGTTCATTTTCTTAATTTTTATTTTATTTTTTTAGTTATTTTGTGGTTTATTTATTTATTTATTTATTTTTTTTTAGTTATTTAGATTTTTTTTAAGTTTACTTTTTATTTATTTATTTAAACCATGTCCTCTCTCTGTCTCTGCTGCTTCAGACTCATTCTGGTCTTAAATGTTCGTATTAACCCTCTACATGATCCTGGGGTTTTCATTTCACTATTGTGTCTGTAAATCAAGATCTGAACATTAATAACAGACAAATCAGGTCCTTCTTTCCCCGAGGTCGCTCCTGTTAGCGTTAGCAACAGGTTTGATTGACAGCGTTGCTAAGTTGCTAAGCGCCCGCTCCGTGTTAAACCAGTGGTGTGGACGGAAAGGGGCGTTACCTTCAACATCCTCACTCCTGATTGGCTCTTTGGTTGCTATGGTACTCACGGTCGGAATTACAAATATGTAACTCTGCTCCAAATCGTCTGGATTGCCGGGTTCACATGGGATTAGTTTTACTTTTTCTCTGGTAAATTGTAAGAATTACGTATTTAATCTGAGCCAAATGAAGCTCATCGAGACTAGAGCGGTTATAACGACCAAAAACATGAACGTAAAACAAACAGCGGTAAAGACGTGACCCGGAAGTACAAGCCCGTCGCCGTGGAGATCGAGAAACCAGCCGCACGGAGCCTCTATGGAAACGCTCAGGTGCTTTAAGTGCAGAGTTTATAAAGTTTTAATGAAGAGACTACAGCTGTTTCATAATGAGCGCGATCACGTGACGTCACTCCGATCGCCCGCCGCGTCGAGGAGGTAAGAAACAACGACGCTAGTTTGGTTTAGCGCTACAGAGCAGGTGCGTTCTGACGAAAACAAACTGAAAATAGAAGCAGCGTGGGCGACGTGATCAAGGAAACGGGTCTTGTGTTGTTCTGATGCTTAACAGTGCAACATAAAACGGGGAGTTTACTGAAGTTTCTGTGAGGACGCACGCACAAAACGCAAACGACGCGCGGTCATTTCGGTTTTACGCAGGTCCTGAGGTGAAATTTATCCCGGCTAAATATGATTTATCAAAAGATTTTGGTTTATATGAGGAGTAAAAGCCGAAGTTAAATCTGTCAACGGGGTAAAAAGTTGTAGAAGTGAGGACGTTTAGCTGCTCGTCCAAGCCGCGGCTTGGACGAGCAGCTAAACGTCCTCACTCCTACAAGTCTCGTCTTCAGTTCTGGTCAGATTTCTGCTGGACACTTCCCTTTTTCCGTCTGAAGGGGGCGCTATTGTTGTTAGTTTCTGTTTTTAGTCTGTGCACTGTGCCTGAGTCATATTTAGCATAATAATTCAGCTCTTAATCGCTGTTTTTCTCACTTATTAGCATCCTGGCTCGCCCTATTGTTCCCTTTGTTTCCTTTGTTTGCTTTGGGTCTGAAGGTAGAGTCATAGATGGGGGATTGATGACGTCTAACTCCTCCTCCTCAAACCGTTTCTTTTTGATACGGGGGAAAAAACTCGTACATCTACGTTTTCAGTCTCCATTTCAGAACACGGAGGCTTTTAAAGACACACACTGGAACCTTTTCACAGTTCACCTGAGTGACTGTATCTGTGTGTTTCTCTCGAGCTCTTCAAAATGGTTGTGTCACGTCATTTTTGTCCATAATCCCCGGTCCTCGCCTGGTCCTCGCTTAGTCCTCGCTTGGTCCTCGCCTGGTCTTCGCTTGGTCCTCGCCTGGTCTTCGCCTGGTCCTCGTTTGGTCCTCGCCTGGTCCTCGCTTGGTCCTCGCCTGGTCCTGGTTTGGCCCTCGCCTGGTCCTCGCCTGGTCCTCGCCTGGCCCTCGCCTGGCCCTCGCCTGGTCCTCGTCTGGTCCTCGCCTGGTCCTCACCTGGTCCTCGCTTGGTCCTCGCCTGGTCCTCGCCTGGTTCTCGCTTGGTCCTCGCTTAGTCCTCGCTTGGTCCTCGCCTGGTCCTCGCCTGGTCCTCGTTTGGTCCTCGCCTGGTCCTCGCCTGGTCCTCGCTTGGTCCTCGCTTAGTCCTCGCCTGGTCCTCGCCTGGTCCTCGCCTGGTCCTCGCTTGGTCCTCGCCTGGTCCTCGCCTGGTCCTCGCCTGGTCCTCGTTTGGTCCTCGCCTGGTCCTCGCCTGGTCCTCGTTTGGTCCTCGCCTGGTCCTCGCTTGGTCCTCGCTTAGTCCTCGCCTGGTCCTCGCCTGGCCCTCGCCTGGCCCTCGCCTGGTCCTCGCCTGGTCCTCGCCTGGTCCTCGTCTGGTCCTCACCTGGTCCTCGCTTGGTCCTCGCCTGGTCCTCGCTTAGTCCTCGCCTGGTCCTCGCCTGGTCCTCGCCTGGTCCTCGCCTGGTCCTCGCTTGGTCCTCACTCGGTCCTCGCCTGGTCACGTTTTCTCTCTTTTGGCCTGGGGAGCGAGCCGCGCCGGTGAACTGGTCTCTGTGGATTTAAAGCCTTTTCACCAAAATGAAATTACAGTTTGACAATGGAAGCTCTGGTTTTCAAAATGTTTTTTCACTCCCTGAACATTTAATTCTCCTCATCACTCCCTCCCTCGCTTCTATTTCTCTCTCTCTTCCTCTCTACCTCTCCATTCTCTCTTTTCTTTTTCTTTCTTTTCTCTCTCGTCTTCTTTATTTCTCTTCTTCCCCCCTTTATCTTTCTCTTTACCTCTCTATCTTCACTCCCTCTCTCCTCTGTCTTTTTTCTGTCTTTCCCCTCTCTCTCTTTACCTCTCTACCCATATTCTCTCTCTTCCTGCCCCTCCTTTCTTTCTACCCCCTCTCTCTTTCTCTTTTCACCCCCTCCTCTTACAATTTAAGTCTCTTACTCTCTTCTCTTCTCTCTTCCTGTCTCCCCTCTCACTCTCCACTTTCCTCATTCTCTATTTCTCATCTTCTGCCCCCACAATCTCTCTCCCTCCACATCTCCTCTCTCTCTCTCTCTCTCTCCCTCCACATCTCCTCTCTCTCTCTCTCCCTCCACATCTCCTCTCTCTCTCTCTCCACACATCCTCCTCTCCTCATGAACGTGATTTCTGTAAATGTTCCTTTCTTACCTCACCACAAAACAAGTGGATTTGTCATCAGCTTTGTCCCTCTCTCTGTGTCTCTCTCCCCTTCTCTCTCTCCCTCTCCTCCTCCTCTTTTTCTGAACAAGTGGATTTATCATCAGTGTTCCCTCTCTTTCTCTCTCTCTCTTTCTCTTTCTCTCTCTTTCTCTCTCTTCGTCTGTGGCTCGGGGGGATCAAACACATTTGTTGAAAGTTGCTATTTTGCTCCAGAATAGAGATATTGGGCGAGTGGGAGACTGGGGGCTCTGGGGCTCATGTCAATCAAAAGAGGAGTGAGAGAGGAGTGAGAGAGGGAGTGAGAGAGCGAGTGAGAGAGGAGTGACAGAGGATTGAGAGAGGAGTGACAGAGGAGTGACAGAGGAGTGAGAGAGGAGTGACAGAGGAGTGACAGAGGAGTGAGAGAGGAGTGACAGAGGAGTGACAGAGGAGTGACAGAGGAGTGAGAGAGGAGTGACAGAGGAGTGAGAGAGGAGTGACAGAGGAGTGAGAGAGGAGTGACAGAGGAGTGAGAGAGTGAGTGAGTGAGTGAGTGAGAGAGTGACAGAGGAGTGAGAGAGGGAGAGAGGAGTGAGAGAGGGAGAGAGGAGTGACAGAGGAGTGAGAGAGTGAGAGAGGAGTGACAGAGGAGTGAGTGAGTGAGGAGTGAGAGGGAGTGAGAGAGGAGTGAGAGAGGGAGAGAGGAGTGAGAGAGTGACAGAGGAGTGAGAGAGTGAGTGAGTGAGAGAGTGACAGAGGAGTGAGAGAGGGAGAGAGGAGTGACAGAGGAGTGACAGAGGAGTGAGAGGGTGAGAGAGGAGTGAGTGAGAGAGTGACAGAGGAGTGAGAGAGGGAGTGAGTGAAAGAGTGACAGAGGAGGGAGAGAGGAGTGACAGAGGAGTGAGAGAGTGAGAGAGGAGTGAGAGA
The DNA here is from genome assembly GCF_009829125.3 of Periophthalmus magnuspinnatus. NCBI lineage: Eukaryota > Metazoa > Chordata > Actinopteri > Gobiiformes > Gobiidae > Periophthalmus > Periophthalmus magnuspinnatus. The sequence continues at coordinate 33,090,585 of NC_047141.1, read as the reverse complement.
GTGAGAGAGGAGTGACAGAGGAGTGAGAGGGTGAGAGAGGAGTGACAGAGGAGTGAGAGAGAGGAGTGAGAGGGGATGGAGTACATATATCGTACTTCATATATTTGATGTCATATATATATATATATATATATATATATATATATATATATATATATATATATATATATATATCCCTCTCTCCTCTCCTCCCTCTCTCCCCTCTCCTCCCTCTCCTCCCTCTCCTCCCTGTCTCCCTCTCTCTCCCTCTTTCTCTCTCCGTGTGGGGCCTCGAGCTTTGAATCATGATCAAAGTTTCCTCAGACTGAGGCGTCACTTCGTGTGAATCGAGCGTCTCTCGTCGCAGGTCGGGGGGAGTCGGGGGGAGTCGGGGGGAGTCTTCCTTTTTGTGCTTCAAAGAGCTGAGCTGATGACACGCGCCCCCGTGTGGCCGAGAGGCGGCGCTGCAGGTCAATGATCGCGACTCAAAACCCAGTTACAGTTTTTGTTTGGGTTTGAAAACAGGACGTGAGCAGGAGCCTGTGATCACACGACACAAAGACGAGTCATATAAAACTGGGCTCGGAAAATGAGGCGTCTGCACCGAAGAGCCAGGTGAGGGGGGAGGAGCCAGGGGAAGAGCCAGGTGAGGGAGGAGGAGCCAGGTGAAGAGCCAGGTGAGGGGGAGGAGCCAGGGGAAGAGCCAGGTGAGGGGGGAGGAGCCAGGGGAAGAGCCAGGTGAGGGGGGAGGAGCCAGGGGAAGAGCCAGGTGAAGAGCCAGGTGAGGGGGGAACAGATTTCACATCTGCCATCTACTGGTGAAAAAGAAAAAACCTAATAAACCCACAGATAGTTTTAAAGACAAAGTGTGTGTCGTGTTCATGGACTGATGTTGTTTTGCTCATTCTTATTTGTTTTTATTATAATTATATTTATCCTGTAAATAAATGTCCTCTGCATTTGACCCGTCCTTCACTGCCACAGGAGCAAACTGTCGCGGACAGAACTTTTGAAACAGCAAAACAAAAAATATGAAGAATAACACAAACTTCACACAAGCAAAAACTATAAATACATAACCCAGTTTTGTGACTGGCTGAGGTGGCCGTCTGCTGGAAAAGAGACAGAGCGGGAACATCTGAAGCTCGAAATAATGTTTTAAATTAGGCATGAAAATAACCTCAACCCAGTTACCATCAGAAACATCTGTGGAGGAACAGGTGGCGCTAATGAGCCATGGCCCATCTCACCTGCTCCGTCAGCTTCGACAAGACTGACGCTTCACTGTGGGTCTCTCAAAACTCCTCCTGGTTTTTCAAAATAGTTTGTTTGGAAATGACTTTGTAGAAAAATTTGACCAAAAAACATGATCCTAGAATGTGACGCTGTCGTGCTCAGTTTTTCCTGCTGATTAAATTGCACTTTACCATGAAATATCCAAATTATAAACTCAAAAATGTTGAACCTGATTTGTTTTAATTTGTGACTAAACTTGAGGAGTCACTGAATTACGACAGAAATCTACATTTTAACACAATTTAATGGCCCTGAGTCCAAACAGGGCAGAGGACGTGTTAAATACATGGCCCACATTTATGACAGTCCAAATGGGCCAGTGGGGGCTCAGTGGGGGCTCAGTGGGGGCTCAGTGGGGGCTCAGTGGGGGCTCAGTGGGGGCTCAGTGGGGGCTCAGTGGGGGCTCAGTGGGGGCTCAGTGGGGGCTCAGTGGGCCGTGGTGACGTGGGGAACGTCAAGAGCGTTCACAAATATCTATAATATGCCGTTGCCGTGACAACACACATATTGTTTTTGTTAATATTCTTATTTTTAGGCCCGAGCTCCTGCAGAGCGCGGCGCCTGTTGCTTTTGCATCATTGTCAAATTTTAATTTAGTGAACCAAGAGCAAAACAAGACGCAGGGACAGGGCCTCCGAGTCGTTAATGGATTTTTGTCAAGTGCCCGACACAAAGCAGACACATTCTACTGCGGCGTCTGAAAACACATTTACATGATCATTTTGATGGAGGATTTTCTTGCCTTTTCTGTCGCGCTGCCGTGTTCTGGGCTGAGTAATTAAATCATTTTCTTCAGGCAGCACTTCTCCCAGGGACAAGCACAAAGTTCTGCAGATCAGACCTAAAACAGGAGACGAACTGGGATTTTATTATGTGTCAGGTTTAAAGAGGTGAGAGGTCAAAGGTCAGCTAAACAAGCGCTGTATGTCACTGGACGCCATTATTTACTACAAAATGCATCTTATACATGAGCTACGTCTGGATAAATCAGTTTTGAGATGGAGGAGCTCAGAGTAGAGACGCTGCTCCTCCACATCAACGACACCCAGATGAGGAACGTCAAGATTCTGCACGTTTGACCCTGAGAGGAGAGTCTGGGGAACGCACAGACACAATGGAGGGACGTTGGCCTGGGATTGAGGCGTGCGAAGGAAGAGCGTGGGTCTGGTTTTAATTAACCATCAAACTCCTGGGATTCGGAATTTCAATTTGTGTTTTCCTCGGAGCAGCGTTGCCAGGTTTCAGTGATCAAACCCACGCAAGAAGGTCTGAAAACCCAATATTCACAGAACGTACGACGGCTGTTTTTTCTCCACAGAGCACTGACGGCTTTGGAAATGAACAATTATCACTGAAATTCTCATCTTTTTAAGGATTATTTCTAACATTTACACATTTTACAAAAGCTCTGGTCAAACTCATGGGCAGTAATTTTCACCTGCTCTTAAAAACCTGTTCAGTTCTGCTGGAAAAATCGCAGACCCGAGAGGAAACTGCACCGAACAACGTGTTTTTCAGCAAACGCAGTCCTCAGGGGCGACACGTGACAGCTTCTAGTGGCCATTGATGGTATTACACCACGAGACACTGCGGCTGTACCACTTTACATTTCATAATAACGTCTTTTTCCCGCTCCTGTCTCCAAACCCCCGTCGTCTGTGGCAGGTGCTTCCTTCTCTGTGGCGTTTCCTCGTCACCGTGATTTGTGATTTTTCGAAATATCCCCAAATAAACAGTTTCCTTCCACCCGCCTCCTCAGCCGTCACTCACCGCCGCCCACAGGTCACTCATTTAGAGATAAATAAACACGCTCCCTGCCTCCTCTGTCCCTCTGCTGCTCGTGACATCGACACAGAACAAACTCCAGAAATTAACCGAGCTCAGACCCACGAGTCTCCATCATTATCCTCCATCTTTAGTCACTGGTTGTGGTTAGTTAATTAATCATGTGTGTGTGGAATTGTCTTAGTCTGATCCCTCTGAAAGATAAAGTTTATTTGTACAGCACAATGTGTCCACAAAGTGATTCAAAATGTTTTACAGAATAAGAAAGAAATTAAAATTAAATAAAACAACAAATTAAAACATAAATAATTAACATCAACAATGAACATTAAAAAAGAAGAGGCAGAATAAAGTCACATGTGCAGATAAACAGAGCTGTTTGAACCCGGGTTTAGTCCTGGTTTAGTCCTGGTTTAGTCCTGGTTCAGTCCTGGTTTAGTCCTGGTTCAGTCCTGGTTTAGTCCTGGTTTAGTCCTGGTTTAGTCCTGGTTTAGTCCTGGTTTAGTCCTGGTTTAGTCCTGGTTCAGTCCTGGTTCAGTCCTGGTTTAGTCCTGGTTTAGTCCTGGTTCAGTCCTGGTTCAGTCCTGGTTCAGTCCTGGTTCAGTCCTGGTTTAGTCCTAGTTCAGTCCTGGTTTAGTCCTGGTTCAGTCCTGGTTCAGTCCTGGTTCAGTCCTGGTTCAGTCCTGGTTCAGTCCTAGTTTAGTCCTGGTTTAGTCCTGGTTTAGTCCTGGTTTAGTCCTGGTTTAGTCCTGGTTCAGTCCTGGTTCAGTCCTGGTTTAGTCCTGGTTCAGTCCTGGTTCAGTCCTGGTTTAGTCCTGGTTCAGTCCTGGTTCAGTCCTGGTTTAGTCCTGGTTTAGTCCTGGTTTAGTCCTGGTTTAGTCCTGGTTCAGTCCTGGTTTAGTCCTGGTTTAGTCCTGGTTTAGTCCTGGTTTAGTCCTGGTTCCTGGTGTGAGATGATGTTTTACTTCTCAACACAAGGACGTAATATTTAACTCTAAAAATTTGTTGTGTCGTTTTTAGGCCAAAAATCGAGCAAAAATATTGAGGATTTAGGATGAAAAAAGGAAACGATTCTTCACCATAAACCTCAGGTCAGATACTAACGCTGAAAATACAAACTGGATTTATTTAAGTAACAAATGAGTCTAAATGAGGGAATATTCTTTTAATTCCAAACTCTGCATATGATGTGGCTCTGGATCTTCTACGTGACGAGGCGGAAAGACCTCGGCCTCCTGATGACATCACCAGGGCAGGTCAGGTCCTCGGTCAGCGTCAGAAGGTCGAGGGTGGAGCAGGTTCTTGTTTGGGTGGAGTTTGGAGCAGTTCTTGTTCCACAGTGATGTTTTGTAGTTTGCGTCAGCTGAAGATTCTCGGTTGAGTTTGACGACATCTCCCGGTCTCCTCGTGCCGTCTCTGTTTGGTCTGCCTCGGCTCGCTCTGTGTTTGAGGTCAGAGGTCGGGACCGGACCGAGGGGAGCGGTGCGTCTGGACAGAGGATGGACGGAGCACAGCCGGTCCATCTGGAGATCACGGACGTCTTATCTCGTTCCGTCAAGTGTTCTCTTTGCAGATTCCGTAGAGAGTTTCAAATAAAATATTCACTTAGACATTAATTTAATCAACGCTTCCATTAAAGCGAAATATAAAATAAACAAACACGAGTAAAAGACAAATTCAAATCTTTAAACTCGACAAATCGTTGTAGGAGCGAGGACGTTTAGCTGCTCGTCCAAGCTGCGGCTTGGACGAGCAGCTAAACGTCCTCGCTCCTACAAGTCTCTCCTTCAGTTCTGGTCAGATTCCTGCTGGACACTGCCTTATATCTGCCTGTAGGGGGCGCTAACGACACTGAAGCTAACGCACCTGTTTGTTTACAGTTTATTTTAGTTGGATCGGTCGATTGAGCTGCACAAACGTGAACTGTGAGTCATATTTAGTGGAATCATTCAAGCCCCTAATGGACGCTCTTGCACTTATTAGCACACTGGCTATTAGCATACTGGCTATTAGCATACTGGCTATTAGCACACTGGCTATTAGCACACTGGCTATTAGCACACTGGCTATTAGCACACTGGCTATTAGCACACTGGCTATTAGCACACTGGCTATTAGCACACTGGCTAGCACTTGTTTTCCTTGTTTAGAATCAAGTCTGAGGATGTAGTTCTAAATAAGAGAGATCCATTCCTGCTCAGACGTGGGTTTTCCAGCTTTACTCTCTGGAGGTTCTTCATCTCTTGATATTCAGATCATTTTCCATCCGTCCATGTTCTTCCTCTTCTCAGGAGCCGGGTCACAGGGGCAGCGGTCTAACCAGGGACTCCCGGACTTCCCTCTCCGTGCACACGTCCTCCAGCTCCTCCGGTGGGACCCCAGGGAGTTTCCAGGCCAGGAGAGAAACGTGGTCCCTCTCTCATGGGGCCTCCTCGCCGTGGACCACCTCAGTTTCGCTCAACGTATCGAAGCAGCGACTCTACTCCGAGTTTTTCCCGTACGACTGAGCTCCTTCACCCTGCAGAGGAAGCCCATTTCAGCCGCTTGTATCCGTGATCTTGTCTTTTCGGTCGTTACCCAGAGCTCATGACCACAGGTGAGGGGAGAACGTAGCTTTTTTTTACGGTATTTACTAGAATTTATTTGACTCTTTCTGCTGCCAGTATTAATATTTGTACTGCTGCTTTTCCGCTCATACAATAAACTTTTATATCAAGATGGAAACTGGAGGCAGAGGCGTGTGGTACTGCTACTTACATATAACAGAACTACTTATGTACTACTCAAGGTGGAGTGACGGATTCAAAATATATATTCAAGTTATATGATGTTATCTCACTGTTCATTTTAAAGGTTCTGTAATGTTCACTCTTTATTATAATCATTATATTCAACTATGTAAACTATGTAATCTGCACTAATGTTTGTTCTTGAGTCTTGCAGAAAATGTCTTTTGAAAGTTGCAGGATCCCACGGGAAGAAGGTCACTGTGAAACTGAAACAGAAACATCTTGGGAATGACCTTTAGAAATGCAAAAACAAAATATATTTCTCTGTGAATCTCGTCATATGTTTGCAAAGTATGTAAAGTATGTCCCCCATCCCTTGAGAGTGAGCAGTGCGTTTGTAACTAGGGTCCCTAAGTAAATAAAAGGAGGAGAAAGAGGGTGGAGACTTCAGAAAGGAGTGTGATGTTGTAACTGAACGTTTTTTGCCTCTCCGCTCTTTCTCCTCAATATTGAGACAAAATAATCTCTCTTGTCTTCTCTTCTCTTTTGAACTGTAAAATAGGCTAAAAGGGTGAACCTATCATGGAATAAAGGCGTCGTGTCTGAAAACTACACACATTTTTTTAAGCTAACGTCAGAACGAGCCGACGGAAAATCCACAGTGTAGAATCCACTCACTACGACTCACGACACACCTGTGCAAACTCCCACATCGCACATCAACTCATTCATCTTCATAAAAAAAACAAACACTACACAACAGTAAAACACAGCTCCCGCTTCACTGACCCTGTAACTCCGGCTCCTGCCACCTGTACCTCGCCCTGCACCACCTCCTCCACGATGGGGCCCCAGTCGCTCGCAGCGGGGCCATTACGGGCTCTAATTACAGAGGCAGCCTGCTATAAGTCAACACAGACTGGGAATAACCATTGTGAGCTCCACGCACACACACACACACACACACACACACGCCCCCCGGCAAACAGCGCCATCCATTTTAATAAAGATGTCCCTTCTGGCGCGCCGTAGGGAGGAGCGGGAACAACGGGCTGATAGACGCTGTAAACGTCAGACGGAGACGCTGGTGTAAAGTCGAAGGATGAACAGGGACGAGGGTTTATTCTGTGTTGCTGGTGTGTAATGGGTTAGTTTTACTCAGTTTTAGTGTTTTCTTACCGTATTTTCCACTTATTTCATAGTTAGTCCAACGATCGCCCTCGTACTGTGTTGTATTTGTTGTGTTTTATTGTATTTTTAATGTTTTGCTGTTCTGTTTTATCTTGTACATCACTTTGGGCAGCGGTGTTTGATTTTAAATGAGCTTTATAAACACGTTTGACTCGATATTTGCTCTGTACCTGATGTTTCTTTATGTCTTTGATTGTTTTACTGTTTGTTTTTATTCGTCGAGTGCTGCAGAACTATTTCCCCAAACTGAGATGATTCACTTTATTCCAGACGTTGCCGTGGGCGTCGCCGTCGTCATTTGGGTGGTGTTATCTGGTGATTCTGATGGTAAATAAGTTCTATACAACAGAGACGTTTCAAAGCCTCCAGAGAATATTTGACCGTATTTTCCGGACGATAAGTGTCACTTTTTTCATAGTTTGTCCGGGGGTGCGACTTGTACTCAGATGCGACTTATATGTGAAATTATTCAAATCTTCACTTGTTTTTTCTGCTTTATTTATCTGATTAACTGTTAATATCTTACGTTAACAAACCAGACACGTGTTCAATTCTGTCTGTGCTTCATGGAGCTGAATAAATATAAATGTGTTACGTTAGTGTTAGCATTAGCATTAGCATTAGCGTTAGCGTGATGTACTGATATTCAGCCTGTTGTTCCACATTTTATTATTATTATTAGAACTTGACTTTAAAGATAAAACGTCTGTTCTTGGTCTTGGATTTTGCAAAATAAATTTCCCCAAAAATGCGACTTATATATGTTTTTTTCTTCATTATTTTGCATTTTTTGGTGGTGCGACTTATACTCAGAGCGACGTATAGTCCGGAGAACATGATATATCCACATAGACGTTCCAGTATTGGACAATCTGCTCATTATTTCTACAACAAGTTCGATCCAACCACAGCTACTTTTATTTCATTATGTCATTGTTACTCATGAAACGAAACTCTATTAAGGATCAAACTTACATTTCCTTATTCTGAAGAAGAACTGAACCCGCGATCATTCAGCGAACACATTGATCCCGTCTAAACAAAAACGAAAACAAGTACATCCAGTGTGACTTATATATGTTTATTTCTTCATTTTTTATGCATTTTTTGGCTGGTGCGACTTATACTCCAGAGCAAAATACAGTACATGAATAATGCGATCTATAAGTAATATTATTCTTATCTGAGACGGTACAGTTTGTCTCTGTGTGTCGACCAGAGCTTTGAGAACGCTCCAGAAACTACTGAACTGCTTATGTCTCTTACTTCTGGATTTACGGAAGATTAAGTACTTAAACAGTGTGCACTGCTCTACTTTTGTGGCTTTTACTTTACAAAAATGAAAAGGTAAACTGTCAAAACCAGACGTAGAGAGACTTATCCCTGCGTTTGTGTCCAGGAGGTTAGACGACTGTAACGTCCTGATCACTGGACTCTCCAAAGACAGAACAGAACATCCAGAACATCCAGAACATCCAGACACTGCTGCTCGGGTCAGGACTAGAACCAGAGCCACTCAACTAAGAGACAGAGGGAGGTCCATCAGGCACCGGGGCTTCTGTTCAGGCGAGAGAAAGGAGGGTCTGGGTCCAAGGAACAGGATCAGGGCAGAGGAGGAACATCGAGGGTCCAGTCATCACCGTTAGGGCATCTGAAACAATCACACTCCTCAGAGGGGAGCGGGACACGGAACAGCGACAAAGAACAAACTCCAGGTGAACTGAAGAGTGAAGCTGTTTGAGGGAAAACAGGAGGAAACAGGATCGAGCTCAGGTTATGATACTAAATACTAAATCTGCAGGTTTATTTCTGCTCCTCACTGTCCTGGACATGAGACATGTTTTAAACCTGGTCTTAAATTAGAGACTGTGGAGCGACTTTAACAGGAGATGATTCCACAGGAGCCTGGTCAGTGAAAGATCAACCTCCTGCTGTGATTTTAGACTCTCTAGAACCACCAGGACAACCAGGACAAAACCAGGACAAAAACAAGACAAAACCAGGACGAAACCAGGACTAAACCAGGACGAAACCAGGACCAAACCAGGACTAAATCAGAACTAAATCAGGACTAAACCAGGACTAAACCAGGACTAAACCAGGACAAAAACAGGACAAAACCAGGACCAAACCAGGACTAAATCAGAACTAAATCAGGACTAAACCAGGACTAAACCAGGACTAAACCAGGACAAAAACAGGACAAAACCAGGACCAAACCAGGACAAAACCAGGACGATCCCAAGACAAAACCAGGACGATCCCAGGACAAAACAGGACAAAACCAGGACAAAACCAGGACAAAACCAGGAGTAAATCAGAACTAAATCAGGACAAAACCAGGACAGAACTGGGCTTAAACTGAAAGGGTTTTATTCTGCACTTTTCTCTTTTAACGTTAATTTTATGATGATTATTTCTGTTTTGATTTGTTGTTTTGTGATTGTAAAGTCTTTCTTATTCTGTAAAACACTTTAAATGACTTTGTGGAGCAGTCGTGCCTTGTCCGATTTATTTTATTTAATTTTTTTATTTTATTTAACCTCTGATAGTGACCAGGACAAACTAAATGACTGTTCTCTCGTCTTTCTCTCGTCTTTACCTTTACGTTTGCAGATTGTGTTCAGATTCATAACATAATACATTTGTTGACAAAGAGAAAATACATATTAATGAGCTGTTCATCTGAGAGTAAGACTAGGATTTGATACTTTACGTCCTGTTTCCTCGTCTAAAATACGTCTGGATGTTTTGTTTATTTCTTGTTTCTATCTGAGCAGATTCACGTGTGTCCAGTGTTGATCTAAACTCTCTCAGACTCACATCTTTACGATAAATCTGCGTTTATCTTCTGCATCACTCGTGTTTTGCCGTTGCCCAGTGAAGCTAAACAAATATTATTAATTTATTATTATTTGTCTCGTTTTTGAAAATGTCAGTTTAATGTCATTTGTACATCAGTGTTTCTGCTCCACACACAGTAAAAACACTTAAAGTCCAAATAATGAATGTGTGTGAGAAAAGTTACTTCACAACATTTGAGCTTTTATTTACAGTGATACTTTACTTTTACTTAAATATAAAGCAACAAGAAAGGTACTTATACTTTATGTTTAAGTATAAGTAAAGACTCTTGTTACATTAAGTATAAGTAAAGTACTGTAAAGTAAATATAAAGTAACAAGAATGTCACTTTACTTATATATAAAGCAGTAAGAATGGTACTCTACTTATATACTTTACTTATACTTATATATAAAGTAACAAAAATGGCACTTTACTTAAAAACTTTACTAAAATCCAAAAGTAAAATCTGTAACTGAACAAAAAGTTGTAGGAGTGAAGTGGCTGATCATCCAAGACACTTCTTCAAGTACTTTATTTTAGTACTTTAGTATATAGTACTTTATATACTTATATACTGTACTTTACTTATACTTATATATAAAGTAAAGTACACGCTGTACTTTACCAGTATCTGAAGCTGCTGAGGAGCGTTACAGATTTGGATTATACTTAAATACTTTATTTATATACTGTACTTATACTCATATATGAAGTAACAGAGTACCCGTTGTACTTCACCTCAGTCGTGTTGTATCTGAGGCCTGTTCACAGATTTAGATTATACTTATATACTGTACTTATATACTGTACTTATACTCATATATAAGTTACCAGAGTACCCGTTGTACTTCACCTCTGATGAGTCTGTGTAGTACCTGAGGCCTGTTCACAGATTTAGATTATACTTAAATACTTTATTTATATACTGTACTTATACTCACATAAAGTAACAGAGTACCCGTTGTACTTCACCTCAGCCGTGTTGTACCTGAGGCCTGTTCACAGATTTAGATTATACTTATATACTGTACTTATACTCATATATGAAGTAACAGAGTACCCGTTGTACTTCACCTCAGTCGTGTTGTACCTGAGGCCTGTTCACAGATTTAGATTATACTTATATACTGTACTTATATACTGTACTTATACTCATATATGAAGTAACAGAGTACCCGTTGTACTTCACCTCAGTCGTGTAGTACCTGAGGCCTGTTCACAGATTTAGATTATACTTATATACTGTACTTATATAGTGTACTTATATACTGTACTTATACTCATATAAAGTAACAGAGTACCCGTTGTACTTCACCTCAGTCGTGTAGTACCTGAGGCCTGTTCACAGATTTAGATTCCGTTGGAGCTGTGGCCTCTTGACCTCGGCTCAGTGTTTATGGGGAGTATCTGAGCAGACGGCGGGTGAAGTCGTAACGACGCCGTCCCACTGCGGAAAAGTTCAACAAACAACATTTGGAAAGGTCGATTCTGCCGACTCACAAAGGAGCTTGTCTCCCACGGTTAAAGTGTTTGCCAAACCGGGCACTGGGCTTTCCTGGTTTGCTTGTTTTTTGTCTATTTGAGTTAAAAGTTTTCAGCCTCTCTGCCCTAAAATCTACAAACAGAAAACAGAAACAACAGCAGATGTTCAAATATTACAAGATCACTCACAATTTTAAATGATTAAACTGATTTACAACTAAGAAATGTGTTATTGATGTAGACGGGCAGCTCCAGTGGACTCATGTCAACTAAGAATATCATTATTATAATATGAAAAACATGACTCATCTGACTGTTCACACCCTGGGTACAGTTCACACCTTAGGGCATAGTTCACACCTAAAATATTCCAAGACTCCTCCCAGTTTTGGATGGTTAAACTGATTTACAACACAAATGGGTTATCGATGTACATGTAGAAGAAGAGCAGCTCCCAGAGACCCATGTCAAGTAAGAACAGCATCATTAATATAAGAAAAACATGGCTCATCTGACCACACCTTAGGTACAGTTCACACCTTAGGTACAGTTCACACCTTGGGTACAGTTCACACCTTAGGTACAGTTCACACCTTGGGTACAGTTCAATGGATGTGTATGTTTGTGTAAGTGCAGTTTGCTCCTCCCTTCAGACATTTACTGATCAGAACATTGTCTGAAGCTGCTCGGATGAACAGAACATCTTCACTCTGTCACTTTTGTCCATTCGACAGAACTGAATTTTCTGCAGAATTACCCGAATATTTACTGAAGTAGAAGTACAGTGTTTGAAAAGTCGCTCGTGCAGACCTTGTGTCTCGCTGTGAGGCCTCTGCTCCACCGGGTTATTTTTGAGTTTATACTTGAAAAATATTTTTACCTTGAATAGAACAGCACTTTGGTATTTTTAGAGAGAAGTGCTGCTCTTTGATGAAAACACTGATTAGATGTTCAAACATGTGACGGATAAGAACAAACACGATGATTATACGGGGACAGGGACATAAACTTTTTTTTGTGAGAACTTTTTTATTTAATCAAGTATTGACATCATCTGCAGTTATGTAAGTTACAGTTTGATTTGACTTTTTAAACCCCACACCTCCCTCTGTTTTCTCCAAGACTCTGTTTGATGAAAAAGAAAAGAAAGAAAAGAAAAAATAAATAAATACACAATAAGGATAAAAATACACATATAGTATTAATACAATGTAACAACAACAACAACAACAATAACAACAATAACAATAATATCTAATTTGGACACCATGTATAAATAAAGATTAATAAAAAAATAAAATAAAATAAATAATAATACTAATAATTATTATGATATATTATATATTTAATATATATAATAATCTAATATATATATATATATATATATATATATATATATATATATATATATATTCAATTTATTTAGAGAGAAAGCTGATGATAAAAGTATGATAAAAGCTTCCAAATAACACATATATATAACGTATATCTATGTAACACAGTATATTCAGATGTCAGTTTTGGTCAGCAGCTTGGACCTGTTTTTGTTTTTCGCCCCGTGCATTCGAGCAGAGAGTGGACATAAACTTCACGTTGCAGCGGCTCTAATCCGTCACCTGCGCGTCGAGCCTTAAAGTAACTGACTGTGTACACGGCGTGAGCGGAGGAGACGGCCTGTAGATTAATAACACAGAGTAAAGCAGAACACGCTCACAAATGCTTTTATAATCTCTCTGTCACTTTTTAATGAGATTTCTTCCCTCCAGCAGATACACGATACAGCCATCACACCCATCTGCGGACCTCCGACAGCCAATCGGCGCTCGGGAGGCCGGTCACGTGACCGCGGGGCGCCCCAGACCTGCAGTGCGCCGCGTCAATCAAGAAACAGGATATCATCACGAAACCCACAAGGCGTCGTCCGGGGGGGAAAGTGAACATTTCTGCGTAAAACACTTCGTCATAGCAGTTGTTAATTAAAGTCTGACTAATTAAGAGTGTGGGGCTTTGATAGCATTAGAGTAATCACACAAGAGCTCCCAGTGATGCAGTTCTGCGTCGATATCATCTCCAAAATGTCCGCCGAGAATCGCTCTAATCCAATTCTAGTCAATTGGTTACACAGCGACAACTAACCGCGTGTAAGCTTTAATAATGGCGCTCATTTCACTGATGTAATGGGCTCCCAACTGCAGCGCGAGATACAGGCGCTGACTCAATACTCGCTCGTTTGGACCGAAAGGGAACGGTTTGGTTTGGGCGGACGTCACTGCGGGGAGGCCACGAGCGGCGTCTGTTTAAAGAAGAATCGAGGAAAAATGGGTCGTATCATAAGCTATACTCAAAAAAATACAGGAAAAAAAATCAAATCTGTCACAGTTTTATGTTTAGGAGGCCACAGCTGCCGTGGGGCAAACTGCAGAGATGTGGCTGCCAAAGGATTTTAAGGTTTTAAATGGGTTTATTTACTTTTTTTTGTTGTTTGGTTTGTTTTTTTGTTTGCATTTTTTATGTATTTTGAACAGGGTGCCGATGGAAAAGAGAATCTAAGTGAACTCAGTGGGTCTGTATAAATAAAGATAAACAATAAAAAAATAAAAATAAATAAATAAAATAATACATAAATAAATACATAAATAATAATAATAATAATAATAATAATAATAATAATAATAATAATCTCATTGGGTCTCCCTGTATAAATAAGAATAAAAAAAATAAAAATAAAACCGTAATAATAAAATCTCATTGGATCTTCCTGCAGAAATAAAGATAACAATAAATAAATAAATAAATAAAAATCGGTTATCAGTTATTCTTGGGGAAAGTGAGTGAATTCTAAAATATTATTTATTTATTTGTTTATTTATTTATGTGCGGCTCAGTAGGTAGAGTGTTTGTCCACTGATCTGAAGGTTGGTGGTTTGAATCCCTCTCTTGACATAGGCATCACTGGTCGAGCGGTCAGATCCACTGACCCACAGGTTGGCGGTGCGATTCCAGCTCCTACAGATGAATGCTGTGGTTGTGTCCTTGGGCAAAACACTTAACCCACCTCACCTTCATGTAAAGAGCCTTGAGCCTTGAAGGTGGAAAAGTGCTGTATAAAAATGTGACCATTTACTGTTTATTTATGTATTATTATTTTATGTATTTATTTTTTGTCTTGTCTCATTCATGCTCCAGTGAACATAAACACTGGAGACGAGGGGGAGGTGAAGTGTCTTGCCCAACAAACACTGGTTTGATCTGCATTTGAACCACAAACCACTGAGCATTTCTGCTGCTGCACACGTCTTACTTTAGATTTTATTGATCAAACATTACAAAAGTTGACGTATTCTTCTGTATCTGTAGATATCGTCTTCTTACTGTTTTTTTTTTTTTTTTTTTTTACACTCACCTGAAGTGTTCTGGGGTTCTCCTGTAATTACATAATTTGACTTTTCAATATTTTCACATTGGTTGCAAACAGCACGAAAATCCATTTAAGTTTTATAAGATGACCTCAGGAGCAAAAGGTTAATCCAATTTATCTACAGCTGCATAATTTAACTTCTTCGAGTAAAAAGAAAAAGTGCTTATGTTATCACAAACTTATCTTAAAAACTAACCTTAAAACCCAACAAGGCTCTACTTAAACTCAAACTCTTGCAGCTTTGTTCAACTTTTACTGCCAAAACATCAGCTCTCCCAAAGCGCTTATGAAGTTTTCTCCTTTGCATAATGTATGTCGTAATTACTTTAAGCACCGAAGAAAACTATGCAGAAGAATGGTGCGAAACGTGTGCCAAAACAAAGTGGAACATCCATTACTTCTTTGTTTGATTCGATTGTGATCAGGGACGTGTGCATTTTCGCGCTTTAACAAATTGCCTCCTGTAGCATAATAAATGGTAGACATAAATCATTTGTCAGCTCTGGTTATGACAGCAGGCAAGAGTGGATATGCTCTGATTTCTATGCATTTTCCTGATTACAAACCCCATGTTTTTGTGCATCTGTTGTCTTCTGGCTCCCCTCCTGCAGTTTGTCAAGTTACATTTGTTTAATCGTATGGAAAAGAGCGCACTTTGAGACGTGTCTGTTTAAAGGAGCTGCACCTGATTCTGACTGATTTAAAAAACTGGAAAAACATGACACACACAAGTTTGCGTTAGCCGACAGTTTCTCAGTTAATCACTCTCACCTTTTTGCGTCAAACAGGACGATCGGACTTGTATTTATTTTTGAGTTTTCAGACTATATCCTCGTTTATATCCTCATCTCCTCTGTCTAAAGTGAACCACACCTTTACATCTGAGGTGTCCGAGGCTCTGGACCCTGGAGAGTATTAGCTTCGAGTGTACGACGCGCTTTAGCTAAGGCTACACAAGAAACGAGATGATTGGGCGCCAGAGAACGCACACTCAAGATGCACTCGAGAAAATAATAATCTCTCGCCAAACGCTGACTTGTCGTTGTGTTTCAGGTGAGATTATTTATACGTGGAGTCGATATGTGTCGCAAAACGAAGCACAAACGCAGCAGCTGTGTCGTTTATCGATGCTCGGCGCTCACGTAAAGATCGAAACTGTAATATTTCCAGTGAATAATCCATCTAACATAAGCCAAACCCACTGCGTCACATAAAGAGTCATAAATGTAACACGAGGCGCAGAATCACAGAGAATAAACCGGAAGTAGTTTTGTGTTTGCGTTAGCTTTAGCCTTAGCTTCAGCCTCGTCTCACACTGCCACAAACCAAATGTCTTTTTGTGAATTGCTAAAGTCGGTTTTATAATTAAGAGGATAATTCATTTATGATTTTGATTTGATTTATGGGGAAAACATTTGTGATGTTTGGCTGACGTCAGTGTCTCATGGAGCAAAGACCTGACCCTGGACCAGGAGATGAGCCCAAAGCATCGAAACACAACAGGGCCGAAGGGAGCCAACCAAACAGGACCGATCCAAACAGACCCGCCCCAAAAAGTCCCGCCCCAAAAAGACCAGCTCCAAACAGACCCGCCCCAAACAGACCCGCCCCAAAAAGACCCGCCCCAAAAAGACCCACCCCAAAAAGACCAGCTCCAAACAGACACGCCCCAAACAGACCCACCCCAAAAAGACCCGCCCTAAACAGACCCGCCCCAAAAAGACCCACCCCAAAAAGACCCGCCCCAAAAAGACCCGTCCCAAACAGACCAGCTCAAAAAAGACCTGCCCCAAACAGACTCACCCCAAACAGACCCGATACAAACAGACCCGTTCCAAAAAGACCCTCATCAAACAGACCCGCCCCACAGACCCTCACCAAAGCCTCAAATGAACCGTACCAGTAGAAAAGAGGCTTATCTTAAACCTTAACATTTAGCTGTGGTCCAAAGTTCTTCCTCACTATTCACCAGCGATGAGTTTAGAATCATTGTTTTCCAACTCTCAGAGACAAGAGTGAAGTTTTGCCGTGACGGTCACCCTGACAACTATCATGCTAACACACACTTCCTGATTATTGGACAGTAAAAATGCTTTAAAATGAGATGCAGACGGTGGACATTTGACCTCCAGAGCTGCTTCTACTGCACATCTGCACCGAGACCAACACACACTTTAGTGAAACACCTGGGGAAAGATCACGTCCCTGTAATCGTACAGAAAAGGGCACAGTTAGAGAGTTTCAGTTTAATTTGAGCGACTGTACGGCCAGAGCCAGTATAAACCAGAGCCGTGGGGACATTGTGCTGTTTCACTGTATTAAATGAATAGTAATTTTAGAGTCGGGGTGAACTCAATTATAGAATGAAGCCCTATTGTGCAGCACGAGAATGAGTTTTTGATTGTCTGCAGTGCTTTTATGACATGCCATTATCGAGGAACCTACATCAGCTTCATGTAAACATCAACGTGCGAAGCTGTAATCAAGACGTCAGCAGAGAAAGAACGACTTTTTACTCCACAAATACGATGAAGACATGAAATAACGCGGGTTACATAGACATTAACTTTGCGCAATGTCATTTCACTTTGGGGCGGCCATTTTGAGATCTCTATGGACATTTCATGAATCTTTACTTCTACTTTCATGCACGCGCTATTAAAATGCAGAAAAATACAAACAAAAAACAACGTAAAAAGGTATAAAACGTTAAAAACAGGAGCAGATGTGAGTATAAAGGTTTGTTACCACATTATTAAACTGCATTTGTGGCACCAAAGTCTCCAGTTTTGCTTGTCCTTGAAATATATTCCATTTTTATGAAGCAAAACAGCCAAAAGCCCTTTTTCCCCATCTCATTTCTCAGTCCTTAGCCTTATACAACCATGTCATCTTGTATTAAATGTTCCCTTATAAATGATTACCAAGCGAGTGAGATATTTTGGCAGTCTATCGTCGTAGTCCCTTAGAAATACATTTTACACAGTGCACTTCTCGTCTGACAGATGCGATGTCCGACTCACTTTTTCACAGAGTGTACGAGGTTTTAAACTCATCACCTGTTTTGCTTTGCCTGGACATTTCCACAGTAATTATATCTGTCTTCAATTTGTTCATTTGTAGATGGTTTTTTGGTTTGAAATACACTGGTCCCTCATTTATCGCGTGGGTTATGTTCTAAAAAACAACCTAAATCTATATGTTTTTGTCTGTAAAACTCCTCACCACACACTTTATACACTTTTCTCACACAGGCAAAACATTTTCTCACATTTCTCTCTCGTTTAAACTCTCTCAAAGTTCAAACCTTCGTCGGCGTCTTTGTCGGTGCAGAACGTTTCATCGACATTGTGGGTTTTGTCAGGGAGAAAACAAATTGCAAACGTACAGCACTTCAGAGTCACACTGAGATCCAACGTTTATGTAAATTTGTCTGAACACATTCTGTACTGGACAGGAGACACGGCACGGAGGAGACTGATGGACAATGGTCTACAGTCCAACAGCCAATCAGGACGCACGACACAATGGTCTACAGTCCAACAGCCAATCAGGACGCACGACACAATGGTCTACAGTCCAACAGCCAATCAGGACGCACGACACAATGGTCTACAGTCCAACAGCCAATCAGGACGCACGACACAATGGTCTACAGTCCAACAGCCAATCAGGACGCACGACACAATGGTCTACAGTCCAACAGCCAATCAGGACGCACGACACAATGGTCTACAGTCCAACAGCCAATCAGGACGCATGACACAATGGTCTACAGTCCAACAGCCAATCAGGACGCATGACACAATGGTCTACAGTCCAACAGCCAATCAGGACGCACGACACAATGGTCTACAGTCTTTTAAATCCTCCAAACTGCTCTGGCATCACAGTCAGACACAGGAAGAACATGCAAACTCTACACAATCGGTCCCAAACGGTCCATTAATCAAACCTGACACTGATTTTTGCATGTTCTCCCAGTCATTTGGTTCGTTTTGACTTCACGTCTCTCTACAGACATGTGTTTCTTGTATGAAATGAGTCCATTCGTTCCTTCTGGGTTTAAGCTCTGGTCACATTCGGTCACATTTTGGTGCATTTCTTGATTAAAAACAGCACTTGGCTCTGCTGTGTGTGAGAGTTTGACAGTCGAGTGCGTCTCTGCTCCTGGAGGGTCACGTGCCGCTTTGATCCCACTGCAACAAAGCCCCTCACTATGAGAATAAAATACACTGTGCAGTACACCAGAGGAGGAAGTACTCAGATATATTCACCTCAGGGCAGATTTTTACCTGCAGCTTTAACCTCTACTTCAGTAGTATTGGTATTAAAGTAACAGTACTTTTACTCGAGTTAAGTTTTGGTTCCTCTTCTCACTGTGAGTAACTGTAACCCACTTCAGGGTATGTACACATATGGACCTCTAGGTTCGTAGGAGCTGAGATGTAGCAACAACAACGGACTCAGTAAATGTCATTAAATGTGAACTTTTAGTTATAAAAAACATTAAAGAAGTGCACAATACAGTTTCACATACATTTACACATTTGGCCCAAAAACTAAAATAAAAGTGTCCCATGGGAATTGTTCATTTCCGAAATGTTTCTTTGCAACTTAGATCAATGTTCAAGTCAATAAGTCAGAGGACAGTCAGTCATGGAATGTGTCCGGAGTAGGCTCGTTGGTATTGGTCAGTAGGACTGACACAAATCCTACCACAGGATCCGTTGTATGGGATGATAGGGCTCACGATTCGATTAGGAGGCTCGCCATCAAACGGATTTCATCGACGTCGGTATACACCAAGGTTGGAACATCACTCTTCCAGTGAAGTACAAAAACCTGACCTGTATTAGTAAAACAGGTTTTACAATCCAATTCTCAATGTGTGCAATTGCAATTAGGTTCATATCAAATTCACATAAAATATCAACATAGATAGTGTTGTACAACATAAATTTATCCTATTAAATGGGAAAATAACTTAATATAGTTAACATGTAGGGAACTACAATTACTTTCCAATTAACTTTCTCATATTCAAATAATTGTCTCATATTGTTAAAATATATCATTTTAACCAGAGTAATTTCAATGGAATTTCACAATATAATCACATTTTACCAATGCGTTCACTTATTTATGGAAAACACATTAACTTGTACAGTATAATGCATATTCATATTTTCTATGTATCAACTCTTTTTAACACAAGGTTTTAGATAAATTAAATGAAATATAACAAAAATCACAGCTTTGCTGGTTATACGTATTTTAGATAACTTAACTTAAAATGACAATTTTTTATCTTCAATTCCTTTTAACAATATATTTTTTATAAAATGAACTTAAAATGTACAAAATACTCAAAATAATGAGCTAGCGTGTTCGCAAGGAGCTTCTTAATACAGACAATGTGAACATGTGCGTGCTAGCTTACCAAGACGACAAACTCGGATGATTTTAAAGTAACTCAGCGATGGTTCTGCCACCTCCAACAGGAGCTTTAATCACATTAAAACAAACACTTTAACATTTGTAACTTTCAAAACACAAAACTTCGGGTTTCATACCTTTTCTCTATTTTTTCCAGCAACACGTGAGGGAGAGGCCGTGCTCTGCGCATAAGGAGCACAGTCAAGCTCCCTGCGTGCGCTCATACCACTTCCGGTTTCGTCAAAATAAAACTTCTGACTTTCAAAATAAAACCACTTATATTGAAACGCAAAATAAATGTAAAAATACTCATTTTAAAACTATTTAAATATTATTTGGCTCTAACCAGGCGGGTTACATTTTATTCAGTGGTTTTAATATTTTACTTGTTGTCTTGGACAGTGTCCTTTTTGAAGGCAGTTTTAAAGGAAATGTGTTATTATCTACTACACACCCTCATTTTGCTCCGTTCTCATTGAGTAATACATTATAAAAAAGAAAAAAAAAAGAAAAAGAGCAACATTGTATTGTATATTTTCAGTGGGATTATTTACAACTCATTAATATGTAGAATTCCATCTGATACAATGGCTGTTCTTGGTATTCCATTCTGCATCACAGTTTTATAGTATTATACATATTATAAAGGCGTTATTGGAAAGAAAATAGAACAAATAAAAGGTCATCTGTCCCACACATACCTAAGTGTTTTCCATATGTTCTTGTTGTCTCCATGGAGATGTTATTTGTTTGCATGTTCCACAAAGCTCCTGCACCACGTGACTAAATTTGACAGGGAATTGGCTGGTGGTGAATAAGCTGTAATAAATGGCCCCGAGTCCAACGTAAACATGGACACAGGACTTAAAACTGTGACAAAGGGGCCGTTTTACTCTCACACACCTGGGATACTGTCCTGATGAAGTCGGACTGCAGATGGCGCTGTCATCCGGTAGAAATACAGCACCAAAACCTGTTTAAATCAGTGGACCGGACACGTCACAACATCACATGACCACAAACTAAACCCTGGTCTAAATAATCTAATAAAATAAAATATATTATTAGAGCGTGAACAAATCAAAAAAAGTAGTACCAAATTTGTGACGTTTTGTGCATTTTATTTAGTAATGACACTATTTCATACTACGTTATAGCTTTTTCCTCAGAATTCTTGTATATTTAAGTAAATTAACCCTAATTCTGTTTCAGATGCATCGCAGCATTTTATAAGCCAATATTAATTAATACAGATGGGGGGCAGCTAAAATTTATATTGCTCAAATGCTAAATTATGTGGTAAAACAGTGAGTTCTTGGGTCTGGGCAGTAACTGAAAATATCAGAGTCAACATTTGTAGATTTACCTTTTGGATATTTAATGTCAAATAACAATGTAAAATAAAATCAATAGGGAAATGTGGCTCATGTTGTCCATCTGGGAGTATGACATCATCACATTCTATAATTTGAAAACTAACAATAAAGAGATCTGTCGTCATGGCAACCACTTTGGTGATGTCAAAGCTTTGTGCTTTGTGCTTTGAGTCTGTCCTGTGAGAGGTAGTAGGGGTGACACACGACCGGTATTTGAGACAACTTTTGTGAAGAAAACCACAGAGCAGAGAGTGAAAGAGTAGAGTTAGTACTTTTTCCATTTTGCCTAAAAATATCAGAGAACAAAAATGGGCCATATGGAGAAAGAACTAAAGGCTGTTTTGGACAAAGTGGCCAAGCTCCAGGCGGAAAACGCCACAGTGAAGGAAGAGCTTGAGGCGCTGAAAGAAGGTTATATCAGCTTGGAGGATGAGCTGATACAAGAGAAGCGAGAGAGCGCGGCTTGTAGAAACCTCTTTGACATGGTGAGGTCTGAGAATGAGATCCTGAGATTGCGCCTAGATGATCAGATCAGGTCCTACAATCAGGCGAAACGTCATATAAGGACTCTGGAAGATCAGAATGAGCAAAGGCCTCAAGCTCGACCGACCAACAGCGACGCTTTGACACGTCGAGATTCAGAGGAGAGCTCTCCTACCGAAGTAAGAAGGCTTCAACGGCTCCTCAATGAGTCCAAGAAGGACTCAGAAGATTTGGTAAAACAAATGCGAGATGTGATCATGAAACTTCACCTGGAGAACAAGAAGCTTAAAGAAACCTCCAGGGACAGTCGGCAGGAGCAGCAGACCATCACAAATACTTCTGACCAGGGTCAGGCCAAGAAGGATCAGCAGAAATATGATGATGTCCTTAACGATTTTAACAAGGCGAAAGAGGAGATTAAAAAATTGCAAAGGACAAATAACATATTGATCTGCACTAACCAAGACCTAAAGAAACAGGTTGAGGACTTGCAGGGCCACATTTCCGACCCTGAAGGAGTCCCTCTGATCAAGAAGGAGAAAGTGGAGCAGTGTGGACAGTGTGAGAAGACCTTGGATTCAGTGAAAGAGCTCCAGGACCAGCTAAAGCACTTACAGGAGGAGAAGGACTATTATAAGAGACGCCTGGTTCAAAATGTCCACGAAGTGAACAATTCTACGGTCACCATAAACAACTACATTGTGGAAAATAATGATCTTAAAGATTATATCCACAAAGTAGAAATGCGTCCATCAAATGACGTAAAAGGACTCCAGGACGAGGTCAAACAGGCTCAAGAAAAGTCCCGTAAACTCCAGGTCGAGAAGAAATCACTGGAGACGTCGCTGGCAAAAGTGAGATCTGAGTTGACCCAGCAGCGAAGTGACAATAACAACAGAGCGACAAAGGTCAAAGAGCTCGAGAGGAGACTTGAAGATGAGCGAGCAGTTTTCAAGGTCGCCATCGAGAAGTGCTACGCTGCCTATCAGAAGCTCACAGCCAAACTTCAGTAAACACACAGACACACCCCCACACAAAATCTAAATATTTTGTGTGTAACCTTGACCCCTCCACGCCCCCAGTAGTCCAGTAGTCCAGTAGTCCAGTAGTCCAGTAGTCCAGTAGTCCAGTAGTCAAGCTGCCTTGACTACTAGAACTTGAGTACTGGGAGAGATTATCTAATTGAAATGTAGATTAACCTGAGAGTACAGAGCGTGGACCTTTAACAGATTTACGAGCTGTACTGGGATCAGGAGCCAGGAGTCTGGCAAAACAAAATCTACTCCCAAATCCAAACAAAACAATTTAGATAAGAGTCGGCAACAGCTTTCTTCAATCCATTCAAAAATAAAACTTACAAAAAAAAACAAAAAACATTTGTATTTGCCTTTTTGTAACCCACTTCAGGGTATGTACACATATGGACCTCTAGGTTCGTAGGAGCTGAGATGTAGCAACAACAACGGACTCAGTAAATGTCATTAAATGTGAACTTTTAGTTATAAAAAACATTAAAGAAGTGCACAATACAATTTCACATACATTTACACATTTGGCCCAAAAACTAAAATAAAAGTGTCCCATGGGAATTGTTCATTTCCGAAATGTTTCTTTGCAACTTAGATCAATGTTCAAGTCAATAAGTCAGAGGACAGTCAGTCATGGAATGTGTCCGGAGTAGGCTCGTTGGTATTGGTCAGTAGGACTGACACAAATCCTACCACAGGATCCGTTGTATGGGATGATAGGGCTCACGATTCGATTAGGAGGCTCGCCATCAAACGGATTTCATCGACGTCGGTATACACCAAGGTTGGAACATCACTCTTCCAGTGAAGTACAAAAACCTGACCTGTATTAGTAAAACAGGTTTTACAATCCAATTCTCAATGTGTGCAATTGCAATTAGGTTCATATCAAATTCACATAAAATATCAACATAGATAGTGTTGTACAACATAAATTTATCCTATTAAATGGGAAAATAACTTAATATAGTTAACATGTAGGGAACTACAATTACTTTCCAATTAACTTTCTCATATTCAAATAATTGTCTCATATTGTTAAAATATATCATTTTAACCAGAGTAATTTCAATGGAATTTCACAATATAATCACATTTTACCAATGCGTTCACTTATTTATGGAAAACACATTAACTTGTACAGTATAATGCATATTCATATTTTCTATGTATCAACTCTTTTTAACACAAGGTTTTAGATAAATTAAATTAAATATAACAAAAATCACAGCTTTGCTGGTTATACGTATTTTAGATAACTTAATTAACTTAAAATGACAATTTTTTATCTTCAATTCCTTTTAACAATATATTTTTTATAAAATGAACTTAAAATGTACAAAATACTCAAAATAATGAGCTAGCGTGTTCGCAAGGAGCTTCTTAATACAGACAATGTGAACATGTGCGTGCTAGCTTACCAAGACGACAAACTCGGATGATTTTAAAGTAACTCAGCGATGGTTCTGCCACCTCCAACAGGAGCTTTAATCACATTAAAACAAACACTTTAACATTTGTAACTTTCAAAACACAAAACTTCGGGTTTCATACCTTTTCTCTATTTTTTCCAGCAACACGTGAGGGAGAGGCCGTGCTCTGCGCATAAGGAGCACAGTCAAGCTCCCTGCGTGCGCTCATACCACTTCCGGTTTCGTCAAAATAAAACTTCCGACTTTCAAAATAAAACCACTTATATTGAAACGCAAAATAAATGTAATAAAAATACTCATTTTAAAACTATTTAAATATTATCTGGCTCTAACCAGGCGGGTTACATAACTGTGGGACAAAAGCTTTATGTCGACAGTATGAAAACGATTTGAACATTTGCGTTACTTACTCTGCTCTTTCAGATATAATGTGTATTCAATAATTCAAATTTGTGTGTCTCTCCTCTAAAAATACCAGGTTTTGTGATTTTTTATTTTTTTTTTTATGTTTTGTTTTTAAAATTACATTAACTTGAAATACTTTTTACTCTTTCTTGGAGCACTACTCTGCACTTCTACTTGAGTAACATTAATTTGAAGTAACGTTCCTCTTGAGTATGATTTTCATCGACTCCACCTCTGCGTTACCTGGAGCCTCACACGTGGTTCTTTCTGGCAGCGTCACGTCTGTGTCCTCATGAAACTCAAGACTGACCTGAGTCATTCCACAGAAAAGAGAAGTGAGTGTGACGTCACCACTGCGTTCACTCTGGAGTTTGGGGTTCACCTGTCATTCGCCGTGACGTCAGGGTTAAGACCAAAATGACGAGTCTGACAGCAGCACGTACAGAGAGAGGACACAGTTTTTATACAGAAAGTGAATTGGAGCCAGAGCCGATGTAGCTGGAAGCGAGCCCATTTATTTATTTATTTATTTACTTACTTACTTACTTACTTACTTACTTACTTACTTACTTACTTACTTACTTACTTACTTACTTACTTACTTACTTACTTACTTACTTATTTATTTATTTACTTACTTACTTACTTACTTACTTACTTACTTACTTACTTACTTACTTACTTATTTATTTATTTACTTACTTGTTTATTTATTTATTTACTTGTTTATTTATTTATTTACTTATTTATTTATTTATTTATTTATTTATTTATTTACTTACTTACTTACTTACTTACTTATTTACTTATTTATTTATTTATTTATTTATTTATTTCAGGGACAGTGCATATTAATCGACATTTCTGTAAATATGCCAGAATTAGCCAAAGTCTATTTTTAATACGTCATCCCTTGTGTAACTCAGGTTAAAATTCTGTCTTATTAAAAATGTTTTATTAAACTCCTGCTTTGACCTGCCGTTAAATCTTGTTTATATAAAAGCTACATTTATATATTTATTTCTGCTTCCGTGTCTCATACGTGCCTTACGTAACCGCACCTCTAATCACGTGACCCGAGTCCTCCAATCACAGCAGAGCGTCTTTTCTCTCTGTGTCGGTTCTTCCGGGTCAGAGCTGCAGCTGTGAAAAGGTCAGGCCCAAACTATTTACAATATTCGCTCTTTTCTGTGTTTTTAAGCTTCAACAAACTCAGTAGTTCCTCTCTGAACATTGTAGATCTAAACCTCCGGTCCGTGGGTCCGTGACGTCATCACGTGACGTTAAACTGGGGAATTGGTGAGTTTGAATGAATGTAAAGTGCTGCTAGCATCCGATGCTAAGCTAATTAGCTTAGCATTAGCATGCTCGGGCTGACGTTGTTTTCTTGTTTGTGCTCATTGTAAAACACATTTAATGCCTTTTTGGAGCATTTAGCACTTTCTTGTGAAATGACTATTTAATGTTTATGCCGCTAATTTAAGATCATTTATTGCTAAATGTTTATTTTGAATGTATTTATGTGAAAACCTGCGAGGTTAACACTGCAGCTATGGACTACAGCCACAGCACCGTGTTCAAAGATTATTTATGTGCAATTAATTGATTAATTGTATTTGAATGGTACATTATTTTGTGAACACAATGGAACTGAACAATGTAACTCAGCTCAGGTTAATTACTTTAGACATTTGATTTTTATTTATTCAAGTCACTTATTTAGTCGTGTTTATTCAAATACAGGTCAGGTGTTCTTGATTACGATGGCGAGACCAGAACCTACAGCTTCATCACCTACAGGTCTGGTAGGAGGTGACACAGCTCCACTCTTTCTATCTTTTACTGACTTTTTAACTATAATTGAAGTCAATGGACACTATTCTAATGAACAATACAAATGGACACTAAGCAAAGACAAACTCTCAAATACTGAAGTCAGTAATAAGTGGACTCCACCTGTACGGATTATTTCGTTTCATTTTTTTCCTTTTGTTGCAACCGACTCATCTCAACCAACTAGAACTTAAAGTGCACTTACTGATCACATCTTACCTGTTCAAATCTGCAGACTGTAAATATTCGGGGTTTTCATTATTGTCATTATTATTACTATTTTGTGTTTTGCTATTTTTGTTTCTGTAAATATTATTTTGTAATATAATTCACTTCAATATACGGCACCAGCACCAACATAATTCCTGCCTCCTGCATTTTACACCAGCTCCAGCAGAATCTCAATCTACTGATCTCAGTCAGACTCAGCCCAATTCACACAGGAACTTTTCTTTTTATTAATAATTTATTAATAAATATAAGTTCGCACGCAAATACATGCTACACTACACCTAAAAACAAGAGTAAAAATTACAATACAATAAATACAAAGAAAACTGCCATCTGTTACATAAGATGGCAGACTCACAACAATCATTGAACTACACACCACCACTCATAAAGAAAGCACACACACACACACACACACACACACGACAATCGCACACAGACACAGGGCAAGAGGCCAGCAGGGGGCAGCAACAGTGAATAAAGCCAATGTTTTGCAATTAGCCATTGTTTTAACTGTATTTTAAAGGTGTGGTCAGTGTTGGAGGAGCTGATGGTTGTGGGTGTGAGGTTCCAGTCCGAGGCATGAACAGAAAAAGCTGTTTGCCCAAAGGAACCTTTCCTGAGGGGGACGATGCCGTCTCCTCGCGCTGGTCCTCTAGTTCTACTGTGGCTGGTGGTTCTGATGGAGGTAAACTGACTGAGTGGTGGAGGTGAATGATTTTATAGATTAGGCAGAGATTAGAGTATTTGATCATGTTATCCAGGCTGAGTCAATGGTGTAGGAAGCGTGCCCGCGTTTACACCCATTTAGAACGTGGATGCTAGCAGGTTAGCCACGTCCATTTACTAACGTCTACTGCGTTACACCTCCCAGTATGAACAGCACACACTTCTTTCCGTCACGTCTACGTCCTCATACAACTCAACGCTTACAATTAATGACAGAAAATGGTTTATGTTAAGTCTATTGTTTGCATGATTCGCCTGAAATACTCGTCAGACGTGAACAATGGCGTAAGTTTGTGTCGCGCTAACAGGCTTCCCTTTGGTGCTGTCAGTCTCTAATTAAACATGTACATTCAGAAGCCGCTGCCAAAATCCACCAGTGTCATTTAAACTGCCTATTACCCAACAGCTCATAATTACATCTCAATTTGGACTGCCGTATTTTCTACACCGCAAGATAATTAATGTCCCAATCAACCTTCCTGGAACAAATTCTATTACCTCATTTTAAAATAGCTGTCACATTTGCATAGCGATTACAGTGAAAGAATAGTAGCTTGGGAAAATTACTAATGACGATAATTACAAACAAAAGCATGCCATCGCTCACTGAACGCGTAGTGGCAGGTTACTCACCAGCTCTACGAAACGGAGAGGATGCGCTGTCTGCAGTGATTGTGTTTTTAGACGATAGACGGGTGGAGGAAACAATACGGAGAGATTGATTTTGGAGAAATGAAATCGGGCGACGTTTGAGGATTGTTTGAGTGAGTTTAGGTGAGCGGAAAGATGAGATATTGGTAATACGTAAACGTAGAACAAATATAAACCTTCCCTTGTTACTGTCCATGTGTGAAAGGTCTAGATGGTTGAGTTGGAGCTAATCTGAAAGAATTAAACCAGACCTGCTGTGCTTGTGTCTCTATGGTTCTCATCTCTGTGGATCATTCTGCTATAATTTACACATTTAAGTCACAATATTCATCAAAAACGACTTAATAAAAGAAACAAATCCAGCTGAGTTTAAGTTCATAAACTGTGGTGTCCAATTGGAGCTGACGTCGCCGTAAACGTCATGACGATAAAGAGTCGTGTCGCTGTGGCGCCCCCTATGGACAGAGGCACGTCACACTAGAGCAGAGCGTTTTTTTTTTACATTTGTGCCGAAATGACGACGCGACGCTGCAGAATCCTACGAGTATCAACGATTAAGAAAATAAAACTGGAGAAGGAAGAGCGGACGTCACTGTGGGCGTGTCACAGTGGGTGTGGCACAGGTGAAGGTGAAAATGGGGATTTATCGGCAAAATGGCATCTTAAAAATAGCGGATTAAAGATTAAACTCAAACATGAATCAGTCCAAATAAAACTTCAGAGGCTCAACGAGAAGAAACGACTAGAACGTGGAGAAACATCTGAAAAGTCCATTTTGCAGAACAGCTCTGATTTAAGTGGTTGTATCGCACGTACACAAACCTGAAGGACGACAGCAGGTGTAGAGGAAATGTAGGAGCAGTAATAGTGGTAGAAGTATGTAAAAATAATGTAACTTTAGTGGTAGGGGTTCACAAACTTGTCTCAATGGAGATGTTACTGTAATGATCTAAAAAGACATTAAACTTGTATTACATTTACTCTATTCCAGGTGTTTTAAGTGCTGGAACATTGGAAAAACATTCAAAAACAGATTCATTTAATGCTATACACTGACAACACTGGTGACAGACCCTTTGACAGAAAAGTTCCGTAGTGTAACGTAAAGTCAAGACAAGCTAAATGAATTTGATGCAAACATTTTAGCTTCTCGAGCTCATTCGCCACTGAAAAAGCAAAATGAGCTACGTGCATTTGTTTGCCAGATCATAAAACCAAAAAACAGTGTTGGGTCATTAATAAATAAATGGTTTAACATCTGATCTGCTCGTCGGTGGGACATGAATAATTCGTGATAAATAAAAGTCTGTTTCTGCAGTTGTTGTCATGGCGCTTGGCCTCCAGCTCCTCCTACAGGTGGTGTTTTGACCTGGCTCACGTGACCGCAACGAAGGAGGCAGACACAACTGAAAAGGGTTTAGTCTTCTGGAGTGTAATCGGTAAGATACAATAGATATGTGCAAATTGGCGATCGGCTGAGGGCGTGGCCAGGTGGAGGAGGCGGGGCCTTTTTAAAAGTGGGTGGAAGCGCCGGGCCCTAGTGCATCCGGGTCAACTCCAAAAACACATTATTATTCTTATTAATAAAAACATGGCACAACAGCGGCCGTGACAGGCGTGTACGTGTCGTCCTGCTGAAAGCTGACATCTGATTGGCTCGTGGGCCCTGCGTGTGATTGGTGCGACGTCCCAGAGCCCGGCCACACCTTAAAAGGACCCGCCCCCTGCCGTTCTGCGCTACCGGATTGTGAAGCTCATGCCACTTTGACCTGTTGAGCTTTAAACCCTGTAAAATAGAGAAACCTGTAGCACTTTGAATTCATTTTGAGACTGTTTTGTTTTGATATTTTGTGTTTTACCTTTTGAACTCGTTGAGCCTTTTGTTATTTTAGTTTTCTGTGTAATTCTAAATGTACAACAACTATAACACTCTCATTTACTTTATAATTAAAAGCAGTTTATTATTTACCTTTTTACACCCAGGGTCGTGTTACTTCTTTCAACCCAAGAAACATTTCGTAACAGTCGTGATTTTTGTTTTTCTTGTCAGTCGGAGACAACTTTAAATTCACTTTAAACTTTAAAATGTTAATCTTTGAAGTAAAAATGCAGAAAATCACAGACGGAACCTTCTTTAGCCTTTTACAGGGACGGTGGAGATGAGGTGGAGGTAATTATAAAAGCCGTCTTGTGGAGGAGCGGAGAACAGAGACGCCTGGATGGGATTATAGGACGGGTTATGCGGCCGGTGAGGAGGTCAAGAAGCGCTGAAGAGGGATGAGCGACGCGTTCAGGTGTAGCCGCAGAACGGGACACTTCTTAAGCAGCTTTGTCTCATGTCGTCTGGCGTCTAAATGAAACGAAAGAGCTGAGAAGAACGACGGGGGCAAGAGGAGGGCGAGGAAACGGAAGATAAACGAGTGAAACACAAACTGATAAGAAAAAGTTAAACTGGCATTGGTTAAACGCTCAAACTTTATGTGAAACAACTGAACGGGTTTAGTATGGTTGTAGTAGTTGGTCCGTGGGTTGCAGCGATGAAAATCTAGCCCTGTTGCCATAGCGATTAGCAATACAAAGCAAAATATTGTCTCTTTTTGAACGGGCAAAAGTCTCCAAGCTTCACCTACAAGCAGGAAACTGAAAAAAAAGTGAATAAAAGTAGGATCTTCTTCGTTTTCAGTCATTTTTACTGATTGACTCGTGAATATGGTCCATTATTGTAATACCATCATAGACTGTTTATATAAATGGACAGCGCTAACCTGCTAGCCGCCGCGTTCTAAACAGGAAGTGATCACGTGCGCGCTCACGGCTCCTTTCACTTTCTCTGTAAAACTCGTCATTTTGGTCTTAAATGTTTATTTTAACCTGCTCTACATGATCCTGGGGTTTTTATTTCACTATTTTTTTTTTTTAACATCCTCGCTCCGGATTGGCTCTTTGGTTTCCATGAGACTCGCTGTTACAATTCCAAATATAGAACTCGGCTCCAAATTCGCCGCTACACCTGCTCTAGCCTCGATGAGCTTCATTTGGAGACGGACGCTGTGGGGCCACACCCGCAAAATGGCTGCCCTCCAAATCTAACTGCTTTTTGAACTTGTTAACTGTTTGTTTTTCTTATTTATTCAAGTTACAAATATCACACATGCATTTGTCTAGATGTAAAAATATGTCTGTGTAACTATCTCCTGAGAACATGACATTTTAAGATCCATTTTAATTTTCCCCGTCGAGGGCCACATAAAATGATGTCGGGGGCCACATTTGGACCGCGGGCCTTGAGTTTGACACATTTGTTCTGTGTTTTGAAGCTTTGGTAATGTTCCCTGTTGTGAAAAGTCCTCAGAAAATCCTTCAAGTCAGAAATAAACCCATGAATAAAACCATGAGTTGAAAAGTGCCTCGCTTAACATACTTTGACTTATATTTTAAACTGGATGCCACGCCAGGATTATGACTCTTCGTGGTTTACAATAATCTTTACGATCTCTGTTTCCATCTTAACTTAAAAACGTTGCTCGTGCTGCTTGACACTGGCTTCATTGGGCACTGGGTGTAAATGAATTACTCACATATGGCTGAAACCAATTAAAACGTGAGAAAACTGTTTTGTGAAACTCTATATTAAATTATTCTAACTCAAGAAAGTCGTCTTGATATAACGACCAATTAAAAACATCACAGAACTGGAGTCTCAATGCAAAATGTTCCAAACCTCTCATTCCATAATAATCTTTTATTTTTAGTTACAGTGATGGCTGTTGCGTCGGCTGTGGATTAAACTGGTGAATTATCAAGTTAAAATGTGGATGAAAGTTAATTTAGTGTCAGATATCGGCGTCTATATTGAACATGTGTATGGATCGAATATCGGTCTCAGGATATTGGTCCATTTTAGTCTATAAATTAGCGTAAGACAATTTAATGGATGATATTTGAACTTGTGCATTTACAAAGTTGTTCTGTTGTTACTTTAAATGAGACGTAACATTTATAAAACACATTTGGTCCATTCTTTACCATCTCCATTTGTGTTTAAATAAAATTATGTTTTCAGTCTTTGTCCTGGTATCGATTCATATCGGCCATCAACAGATATTTAAAGCCAAAGTATCAACATCGGTATCTGGACAGAAAAAGCTGGATCGGTTCATCTCTGTTCTGGATGAACCAAAATAAAACGTGACTAAATGGTTTGTGAAGCTCATTTCAGACATTTTTGATATAATGACTAATCAAAAACATCACAGAACTGGAGTTTCAATGACATTTATTTATGTATTTATTTATTTTATTTATGTATTTATTTCTTTATTTTTATTTATTTTTTTATTTATTTATCTATTTATGTATTTATTTATTTTATGTATGTATTTGTATTTTTTATTTATTTATTTATGTATTTATTTCTTTATTTTTATTTATTTATGTATTTATTTATGTATGTATTTATTTATTTATTTATTTATTTATTTATGTATTTATTCACAATGATGTCTGCTGTTGAGAATGTTCATTTGTGGTTTTTGAATCAAAATCAGGAGGTTTTAATCAGTTCCGCACAGATAAAATGAAGCATCTGACTTTCTTTACCCTAAATCTTTATCTGTATCTTTATGACCTTTGACCTAACCCTCGTAGTACCATCTGTTGTTATGCACTTGTGTATCTCTTGTTTGTGCGTCCAGCGGCCTAAACGTGTGCGATTGTTTTGATGATATAAATACACTTTATATTATCAGGGACAGCAGCTCTTGGATTGTGCAAAATTGATTCAATAAACCAGACACTTTGATTCAAGACGACTTCTGTTATTTTATATTTTTACGGTTTTTACTACAGTTGTCCCTCAGTATAACGTGGTTCACCTTTCACTGTTTTGCAGATTTTTTTTGGTGCAATTTTGCATTTTTACAGTGTATGAACGTGCATTGTGTCGTGCATCCTGATTGGCTGTTGGACTGTAGACCATTGTGTCGTGCGTCCTGATTGGCTGTTGGACTGTAGACCATTGTGTCGTGCATCCTGATTGGCTGTTGGACTGTAGACCATTGTGTCCTGCGTCCTGATTGGCTGTTGGACTGTAGACCATTGTGTCGTGCGTCCTGATTGGCTGTTGGACTGTAGACCATTGTCCATCAGTCTCCTCCGTGCCGTGTCTCCTGTCCAGTACAGAATGTGTTCAGACAAATTTACATAAACGTTGGATCTCAGTGTGACTCTGAAGTGCTGTACGTTTGCGATTCGTTTTCTCCCCGACAAAACCCACAATGTCGATGAAACGTTCTGCACCGACAAAGACGCCTACGAAGGTTTGAACTTTGAGAGAGTTTAAACGAGAGAGAAATGTGAGAAAATGTTAACGCCTGTGTGAGAAAAGTGTATAAAGTGTGTGGTGAGGGGTTTGACAGACAAAAACAGAGAGAATAATGTAAAAAATAAAGCTGATACTTTGTGGATTTCACCTATTGCGGGTTATTTTTAGAACATAACCCTTGCGATAAACCAGGCACAACAGTTTTTATGGTGCCTCTCAGTGTACAGTGTGTACGGCGGGTTCTCTTCTCGTCTTCTCGGTGTTACACGTTAAGAAACTCTAAGCAAAGTCGAACAAGGTGAGTGTTTTATGACCCTCCGCTCGTCGGGGTCACACACTCCTCAGTGAGAGGTTCTACAGATAAGAAGTGGCCTTAACCTTAAAGACCAGAACACGGCTGTTATCTTATTGTCCACACGTCCTTGTAAACCCCACACGCTCGTCTGAATGGCGTCTCGTTGATCCTCCTCCACGCTTCCACATCCACCGGCGTGCGCGTGTTATTTACCTTTAGCGTGAGTAAATCAAGATACTAGTTTGATGTAGTGCTACGCTGCGAGAAAACGCCACACGACTGCTATTTCTCCGCTGAATCGCTCAAGTTTAAATGTGGTTTAAAGTTGCTCTGGTGTTTCTGAGTCAAAACCGTCACATGACACAGCCCAACCCTGGATAAACCAATTAAAACGTGAGTAAATGATGTCGCGAAAGTCTAATTCAAGTCGATCTTTTGCTAACTTTTGAGCGCTTGAGTCCTTCTCGACACAACGACCAATTAAAAACGTCATAGAACTGGAGTTTCAATCCAACTGTTCGGGTTCAGAAACTCATTAGTGCGAATGTAGCGTTTGAAAAGTGCATTGTAATAAACTCGCCTCGTTTTGCACACGATCCCAAACTCCCGTGTTTAAGTGGATCTAGGTAATGGATGGACCCTTTTGTATATGTTGTAATTTAACTCTGACGAATGGCTAATGCATTCGCGGGACCTTAATTATCATCAGTCAACTTCAAGTCATGGCGGCAAAACAACAGAAACTCTGCAAACATATTGTTCTGAAGCAAATGGGATCGCTGAAGGTAAAATGGATTAAACTTAAAGTAATTGCCTGAAATGCAAAGCGTGCACAAGCCAAAGTCATATATTTACCACAGTTTCATCTACAGCTTCATCAGGACTGTCACAAAATCTACCTGGGGTTGTCTGGATGTCTGGGCCCACTGGGGCGAGACGGAATACACGAGGAAAATAAGAGATAAGCAGGTGTGTCTTTATTTGCCTGAAGATGGGCTTATACTGTGTGATTTTTCAGAACGATTTTCAAACTAATTTTAGCTCCAAATAAAAGTTCTTTTCATCAGAGCAGTGAGTTGTTTGCACATAACCTGACGTGTTTTGGACACCTTCTGCATCTTCTTCAGACGGTCGTGCCAGCTGATTTTGGCACTACTCTTCTACCTGAATTAGTATGGGAATAGCGCCATCTGCAGTCTCGTTTCTCCAGGAGAGCATCCCAGGTTCTTCAAAGTTGATACGTCCCCTCGTCTCCGTTTACCGTCCCGTGGGGTCGTTTCCAGGTATCGGTCACCTCCTCAGTCCAGCGTTTGTGTTTGTCGTTGTCCATTCTAAGTGTCTGTGTCGTCCCTCAGTCGTCCAGATCTGATCCATAACAAAAGACGAAGTTTAAATCTGTAAACTGGACGAATCGTTGAAGGAGCGAAGACTTTTCTCATCCAAGCCGCTTCTTCAGAATCGGAATCATTAGACTTTTATTGCCATTGTCAGTGAACAGGAACTTACTTCGGTGATAAAGTGCAACATGAAAACAGTAAATAAACACAAATAAAGGCATCACAAAGTTAAAAAAGATATGCTTACAAATAAAATGAAATACTTAGAGGGAGAAAAGTTCCGGTTCAGTTCATTCCAAGTATTTCAGCCAAATTTTAGCTGCACAATCTCTTTATTTGTTGTGAGTCTTGAACATTGACTGTAGCTAAACTGCGAGCCACCGCGTTTCAAACAGGAAGTGATTTTGGGCGCACTTCCTGCTCCATCGACTCCAATTCACTTTCTATTTAAAAAACTGTCCCCTCTCTCTGTATCTGCTGCTGTCAGACTCATCATTTTGGTCTTAAATGTTTGTATTGACCCTCTACATGATCCTGGGTTAGGGTTTTTTTTTTTTTTGTTATTTTATTTTTTTGTTTTTTTGTTATTTTGAGTTTTTGTTTTTAGTTATTTTTATCATTTTTTATCTGTTTTTTTTTTTTTGTTTAAGATATTTTTAGGTTGTTTTTTTTTTTTTAGTTTATTTTCAATTTTTTTCAAATTTTTTTTTAACTGTCTCCTCTGTACCTGCTACTGTCAGACTCATTTTGGTCTTAAATGTTCGTATTAACCCTCTACATGATCCTGGGGTTTTTATTTCACTTTTGTGTCTGTAAATCAAGATATGAACATTAATAACAGACAAATCAGGTCCTTCTTTCCCCGAGGTCGCTCCTGTTAGCGTTAGCAACAGGTT
Source organism: Periophthalmus magnuspinnatus (assembly GCF_009829125.3). NCBI lineage: Eukaryota > Metazoa > Chordata > Actinopteri > Gobiiformes > Gobiidae > Periophthalmus > Periophthalmus magnuspinnatus. The sequence goes on along the minus strand of NC_047141.1, from coordinate 33,054,399 downwards.
TGATTGACAGCGTTGCTAAGCGCCCACTCCCTGTTAAACTAGCGGTGCGTTAGGGGCGCTACCTTCAACAGCCTCGCTCCTGATTGGCTCTTTAGTTGCTATGATACTCACGGTCGGCTCCAGATTAGCCGCTATAACTGCTAGCCTCGATGAGCTAGCCCACTTCTTTACACGTCTGTGGCCTTGAGGCGACTGATAAATCGATGAAACTCAAAATGTTAATCTTGTGTTTCTGGGTCAGTCCTGATGCGTAGGACCCCTGTAGTCAAAGACGTGGCTCGCTGGTAGAGTGGCAGCACATATACAGGCGTTATTTGCTCACCTTGTTGCTCTAAACTTTGCGTCCAGGCTCTGACAGTTTGTTTATCTCTCTCCACATTCGGCTTGATTTCCTGCTTTGCTCCACCAAAAGTTAATATGAAATGTTCCATCAGTGTGATATCGCTGTCTCCTTTTTCTTCCATATTTTGCTGTTGTGAGGTTGGTTTTGTTGTGCGTTGACAGATGGGCAAAGTGCTCTCTCCTCTGCGTCCTTCCTGCAGTTTCAAATAAAAAGGACCCTCATAACAGCACCTTCCTCTGACGCACTTCACTAATCTAAACCATTGCACTGTGTTAATGAGAACCCTCTGCTCCCTGCACGTCTGAATATTCATTGTCAGATGTTTTGCTCTGAAACAATAAAAAAAACGACATGGTTCTGATACTTTTTAAATGTCTTTTATCACACAAAATGGACTCTTGTAGCTTTAAACCATGTTCTAATGCCGTTTCCTCCTCAAAAACAGACCTGGAGTTGTGTTTTGTTTCATTTATCATTAGTCTGTAACATCTCCAAAGCTCAAAAGTGCTCTGTTCCACCTTGTGATGTCATCAAGTGGTAGTTTCCAAAGTGAACAGCTCCTTTTACCTTTTAGTTCAGTCGAGATTCCAAGTAATTCCAGCGCTGAAATGATCCAAATGATTCTAGAAATGAAGGTGTGTGGAGTTTAAAAACACAGTGGAGCACTTCCTGTATCGCCACATGATGACATCACAAGGTGGAACGGAGTGTTTTGAGTTTGAGAGAAGAACTCAGGCTAAATCTGCAGGTTTATCTGTGCGATAAACATGTGTGAATGAAACAAAACAAACAACTCCAGGTTTGTTTGTGACGAGGAAACGGCATTAGAACAGAGAAAACTGTAATTTGGGACATTTAACGAAAAAAGACTTTGCTGAAAAGAGAAAACACAATAATTTGAAGCACAATGGAGGAGCAAACGGGTAGAGATTCAGTTCTGAGCATCATCTCAGCCCCAGATCTGGAAATGCTCTGAGACACTGAAGGACGGGACACTACAGGGGACAAACTTCTACAAATTCAAATCCCAAAATATTAAATTTACTCTTAAAAGTAGTTTACTTATTTAAACATCTGTGCACTTGATTTGACTAATAAATATTTGCACCAATTTTGGGAGACAAGTCAATACATGAAAAACCAAGAGTACATGTTCTGAATACTCATTTTGACTAACTGTATTCTGTTACTTTTTCACTTGGTGGTATTCAGAGTACAGTTACTTTACAGAATACATGGGAGTACAGTACTTCATGTAATTTTGGCTTTGAGCTGCACAGTGTTAGTGAGAATAAAGTAAAGGCGAGTTTATTTGTACACAAGGTAATTCAAAGAGATTTACAGAAAAAAAAGACATTAAACCACAAAACGACACATAAATAATCACAAATAATCATCATGAAATTAACATTAAAGGAGAAAAGTGCAGAATAATAACGTTTCAGTCACATGCAACAAAGAAAACACAGCTCTTGCAGCGTGTGTGTGTGTGTGTGTTTGTGTGTGTGTGTGTTTGTGTGTGTGTGACTTTTTGTCTTTAATTAGACAGAAATTACTGCATAACAACAAAAATGAAGCAGTCGGTAATCACAGCATGTTTTACACTATAATAATGCAACTTTATTAAACATTTATAATACTGTTCTCTGATTGGACCATGTGACTGACGACGTTACTACACTTTTATGCAGATATTATGTAAACAAATACATTTACAAATACATATATAAGTATTATTCACTGCAGGTCTGTGTCTGTGTCCCTCAGTCGTCCAGATCTGATCCATAAGAAAAGCTAAAAGTTAAATCTGTCATTGGACACAAAGTTGTAAGAGTGAAGCCATAAAGGAAACAAAGAGAACAATGGAGAGTGAGGATGCTAATAAGTGGGAATGAATATGTTAAGTATGTCTCAGTGCACACTTAGCTCCTCCCCTCAGACAGGTCACTCCTCCTCCTCTCACTCCTGTTCTCAAATCTCTGCTCTGGCTCCCGTTTCATCCCGGATTGAACTCAAAATCCTTCTGCACTTTGCAAACTTCAAACTGCAGCCTCAGATCTTCAGGTGGCTCCTTCAGGTCGACCTCACGAGGCTCCGAACGACAGAGGACGGAGCTTCTGTTCAGCTGCAGCTCGAGTCTGGACCTGCCTCCCTGTCCAGAGCCACAGAGAGAGCCACACGCAGAGAGAGCCGCACACAGAGAGAGCCGCACACAGAGCCGCACAGAGCCTGGACTTTTTAAAGCTAATCTAAAGGCAATTTTATTTAGAAAAGCTTATCGTTGATGTTTTTAGCGTTTAGCAGTTAGCATTGATTTAAAGTTGTTGTTTTACTGTAGCACTCTGAGATTTTACAGAATGAAGAGTGTATTATTATTATTATTATTATTATTATTTATTATTAGATATAAGGCCGTGTCCAGCAGTAATCTGACCAAAACTGAAGACGAGCAGCTAAACGTCCTCACTCCATTTGACAGATTTAACTTTTAGCTTTTCCATTACCGTGTCTGGTCGTCGCTTCCAGTTCAGAAACATCAGAAACTCGCCACAAAATGCAAGATTCCTCAAAGAACACGAATCATAAAACACAAACACGAGTATCTTTATTTAACGAGGGAACAGACAGCTCAAAATCCACATTTGCATAACATTAAAACGCGTCTATAAGCTCATGTCCGAAGTGTACTTAAAACACTTAACTCTGATTCTGCTGAAACATCATCTTTCCTCCTCTCACTTTTATTTATTTTATATCTGTTTATGTTTTGTCTTTACGGCGTGCGGCGGCGTGAGCCAGAACAGCCTTCCCCATTAACACAGCGGAGAATGAATTATGGAGTCTATTAGCTGGAAACAACAGTGGCCCTTTGGATCCCAGCGCGAGTCCAGCCCGGCTCTGCGATTAGTGTCTGCTCCGTGAAATATAAGTCTGCGAAAATCTAACAATAAAACGCCAACGACGCTTCGAGGACCCAGCCATGTAAATTATCTCAAGCTGTAAAAACCTATTTTGGAATTCTGCGATGAACTACTTAAGTCTCTGTCGTTCCTCGTGATAAAGTACATTTGACAACAGGCCGATATTTCTTTTTTACATTGGGGATGAATAGGGGGCAATTTAAGGTGCATTAGGCGCTCAATCATAGAAATACAGAAATGTAATAGAAAAATGCAGCTGCCATCAATCAATAAGAAGAGGGTCATTTATCTTAAAGGGGCGGGGGATGTGCCGGCGAGTTACACGTCTAAATTTAACCAAGAAGAAAACGGTATTTTCCTCCTCCTGCCAAATACATGTTCCTGTCAATCAATCAAATGCGTGGACTTTGCCTCTGAATCGATTCACGCGAGTGCACTCTCTCTCCTCGTCTTATTGGGATTTCAGTTATATGGGGCGGCAGTGGCTCAGTTGGTAGAGTTGGGGGTTTGACTCTCACTCTTGACGCAGGAATCATTGGGTGAGTGGTTCCTTGATGTACCTGTGTCCGTCGCGGTTCACCTTTTGTGGCCTTACTGTTTCGCAGATTTGCATTGTGTCCTGCGTCCTGATTGGCTGTTGGACTGTAGACCATTGTGTCGTGCGTCCTGATTGGCTGTTGGACTGTAGACCATTGTGTCGTGCGTCCTGATTGGCTGTTGGACTGTAGACCATTGTGTCGTGCGTCCTGATTGGCTGTTGGACTGTAGACCATTGTCCATCAGTCTCCTCCGTGCCGTGTCTCCTGTCCAGTACAGAATGTGTTCAGACAAATTTACATAAACGTTGGATCTCAGTGTGACTCTGAAGTGCTGTACGTTTGCAATTTGTTTTCTCCCCGACAAAACCCACAATGTCGATGAAACGTTCTGCACCGACAAAGACGCCTACGAAGGTTTGAACTTTGAGAGAGTTTAAACGAGAGAGAAATGTGAGAAAATGTTAACGCCTGTGTGAGAAAAGTGTATAAAGTGTGTGGTGAGGGGTTTGACAGACAAAAACAGAGAGAATAATGTAAAAAATAAAGCTGATACTTCACGGATTTCACCTATTGCGGGTTATTTTTAGTTATTTTGATCCCCGAGATAAACCAGGGACCACGAGGGAAAAAAAGTAATCTTAACTCACAACAAACATGTCCCAACAAGTTAATGAAAAGCACAAAGTTGTAGTGAATGCAGTTTGACGGCTGAAATTGGAACGATTAGAACGATGATTTATGGAACTAAAAACTGCACAGGGTTTCTACCTGCGCTGCAACAATCCTGGGAAAATTCTCAACGACTCGGAAGCAAAGATTTTTCACAGAGGATTCTTAAAAGCAGCGTGAATGAAGCAGAATACAGCCCCGGTTTGGCATAATTTGTCCTTTAAGTGAGAAAGTCTAAAACACTATAGAGAGGGATTATTATCATTATGGTCGCATCTCCACAGATCTGACATGTAAAATGAGTTGGTGGAGCGTTCTAGACAAAGCAATGACATTTTCATGGAGGGGGAAAGTAGAAAAAGTACACAGAACATGTTTAGATTTGCAGGAATTACTATAAACTCACATATAAACAACGCAACTCCAGTGTCCGTCTATGAATCTGTTTGTTTATATAAGTTTGAAAATAACTGAGACACACATTTGATTCGATAAACACGGGACTATCTTCACGTTATTTCACACGTTCATTACGCAGCTCAAAGAAAACAGCACAGATCACCATTCCACACCTCATTTTCCGATCATTCCCGTTTGCCCCGAAGACAAAGCTCTTGGAAATAAATTAGCAGCAATTTTCCAGATGAGTCGTCGTTTAGATTTGCTTTTGCCGATACGCGCTGTGAAAATAACCTCCTCAGCAACGCAGCTCCTCGTTTTTTCAGTCTCTTAGCGGAGTCTGCGGCTCTGAGGTTTACAGGACGAACTACAGGCGTGAAACGATCAAACTATGAAACTACGCATGTGATTAAAATCTTGCATCTCAAACAAAAAAATAAAGAAATGTTAATAACCACGAGCACGAGCGACAATGTTTATGAGTCGGCATCGTTTCTTCGTGAACCCCGGAAGAAGCGGCAGATGAGTTTGTTTAAATGAGTCGATTGTTTTTTTTGTAACACGTCTGACAACTGGACTATTGTATTTTGTTAATGGCGTCTTATAAGAACATTTTTTTATGAGCAAGACACAATAATCAAATCAAAGTCAAATACTCGGGCGACAGGAGCTCGGTTGGTTGAGTTTTCGTCGTCTGCGTCCACAGATCTGAAGGTTCACACGAGGTTCGGAAGCCGCTCTCAACATAAATCGTCGGTTCGTTGATGTGAAACGGCGTGAAGGTGGAAAAACGCTGGATAAAAATGTGATTATTTACTGTACCAGGCGTCAGGGCGTCCGGTGATTACTGTAACAATGATGAATCGAAACAGAAATCCTGGGAATTTGTAGAGAAATGAGAAGATCGTGGAATAATGATAGAGCTGTGGGTTCAGTCAGGGTGAGGAGCATCTACGGAGGGTTAAGTCCATGTTTTATATAATATTAAAGTTAAAAGGAGGAAGTAGAACAGTGGAACCGACCTGGACGACGAGGGATTAAACCACATATGTCAAACTCAAGGCCCGGGGGCCAAATGCGGCCCGTCACGTCATTTTATGTGGCCCGCGAGAAGGTAAATTAAGGCTTGACTGTCATTTTAAAATAAGTCTGTGCTGCTTTAATGTGTGTATTACAATAAACTAATGAGAACAAGTGACACTGAGAAATATTTGCAAATAATCATCTCAAATTGTTCAGGAAGAGGAAAGTTGTCGGCGTGGAAGAAAGTTTCAAGAAAGACGCTAAAGGTGAATACAAGTTTGTGCTTTAAGGGGAAAATCTGTGTGTTTTTTGTGTTTTGAGGTGCGGTCGGTCCAATCTACGTCGACATTTTGACACCAAACACGGAGCTAAGTATGAAAAAGTTAGACTGCAAGAAAAACAACAAACTGTCCAATAATTAAAAGGCTAAAAAAAGTCTGTTTTTGAATCAGAGCTGAAGGTTCTGACCAGATCCACACTTTTAAAAATGTCAGTTTATCAGGAAATACAGTTACACAGACACGTAATATTTGCTACTTGAATAATAATAAATACAGAAACAGTTATTTAACAAGTTTAAAAGTATTTACATTTATTTTACATGATGTTTGTTTACATTTAGTGACATTTATCCTGCTCCACAGTCACATCTGGCCCTTGATGGCGGCCATTTTGCTGATGTGGCCCTCGCTGAAAATGAGTTTGACGCCTCTGGATTAAACCGTCTTATGACTGTGGCTTTTAAAGTAGGTTCAGACCTGGTTCAGACCTGGTTCAGACCTGGTTTAGACCTGGTTTAGACCTTGAATCTGACTCATTCCTCGCCCTCACAAACCCTTTGACATACTGTATTGCTTTAGTATTCACATGCATGTATTTCTGAGCACATGCATGACTTTAGAACCAATTTTTCCGACAGTGAAGTGACAGGATGGACCTTTATCGCACAAACTGTTTTATGTATCACTTTGCAAAATGCGTTCATTTATTGCCATTTGATTCTGAACTGAACTGGTTTTATAATATAATCCATGGGGAAAATGTAAATATAGGTTATTATTTCTTTCTTTCCTTTATTTTTGTCAATCACACTCAGACAAGACACGATTTTACCCAGAACTTTGTAAATTATTGTAAAAACATGTGGTTTTGGCCTGACCGGGCAAATTGGGTCGGGCATCCAGCATAAAATATCATGACCAACAGAAAATCTAATATTTTTTCGGCTCAAACAGGCTGAAGTCCATCTGTCAGCGGAGAAATTTTAGTTTTGGCTCGTTTGGGGGAATCGCTGTGGATTTATTCATGGCTAGGAGCATCTACAGAGGGTTAAGTCCACGTTTTACACAATGTTAAAGTGAAAGGAGAAAGGACACATTGCTTTAGTATTCACATGCATGTATTTCTGAGCACATGCATGACTTTAGAACCACGTTTTCCGACAGTGAAGTGACAGGATGGATCATTTTCGTACAACCAACACACGCACGAACTGTTTTATATATCAGACTCTTTATTCTGGGCTTGCAAAATGGATTGATTTTCTGCCATTTGATTTTGAACTGAACTGGTTTTATAATTTAATCTATGGGTAAAAATCAAAATTTAGGCTCCTATTTTTTTTTTTTTAGTCCGATGTTCCACCTGTCAATCACACTCATTGTAAATCACGGAGACGGGACACGATTTCAGACCCACATCTTTGTAAATTATCATAAAAGTACGTGGTTTTGTCTGACCAGGTAAATTCGATCGGGCGTCCAGCATAAAACATCATAATCAACACAAAATCTCATATTTTTTCCACTAAAACGGGCTGAAGTCCATCTGTCAGCGGCGCCGTTTTTGTTTTATCTTTCGTCTTTCGTGACGTTGCTGCTCTGTGATTGGTCCAGTCTCCAAACCTCTGGACCAATCGCAGCAGCAGTTGAAAATGTGACTCTTTCTTATCAGTTCTGGAAGAAAAGTCAGAAGAAATGGCGTTTTGACGTATAGATTCCACACCGACCTTTCACAGACTCCAGCGTCTATAATATCGAGCTCTTCAGTCCCCAAAGCTCGACTGAGTTGAGCCATCACTTTCACCTGTATATCCCTCTATTTCTTTCATTCTCCATTTATTTTTATCAGCTCTTTCCTTTTAAGATGCAAACCCTTCACACCTCCCCTTCTCTCCGGTGTCCTCTGATTGGCCTCTATTAACCCAGAGGTGCGAATGGCAGAAGCAAATAAAGAACCATCTAAAAAGAATCGATAAACGCTACATCAGATTTAAAAGACAGTGCTAGCCCGAGGTCCGCTACACTCTGAGGGTGGCCGAGTCCTTGGGTTTAAAAGAAAGCTTTATAGTGCTGTAAACATGGCCCAATTCTCTTTTCCATTTGGAGCACATAAAAGTCCTGACACACCAGTAAATCTACACAGGCGAGTGGGCGCTCCTTGGCCTCGTGCGTTCTGGTGGTGGATCTGCCGTTACTGTGTTTCCACCTCCATCTACGGCAGCGCCACGCCAAGGCTAAAGAGCAGCACGCGAGAGCTTTTAGCGCCGAAGAGGACGCTTACGTGTGCAAAACGGACACGGATTTTTTCTTTTTCACAGATGTAGCAGAGGTTTAGATGTAGGTTTAATAAAAATAGATGGACTCTATTGTGCGGAATATGTAAGGTCGTGTGTGTACGTATGAAAACTAAAGTTCTTCTACTACTTAAAAAAATAAATGTTTTGAAAAAGTTCTGAGTTTGATTTCCGCGTCGTCCAGGCCTTTCTGTGTGGAGTTTGCATGTTCTTCTTGTGTCTGGGTTCGTACCACAGGTCAAATCCTCTGGTAAAGTTAGTCCTGACCAAGACTAGCTCAAGATCTGCAGACGGGTCCCCGGGCGCCGGACTGCACGCCCCCAGCGGTGTTAAAGGACGGGTCAAATGCAGAGGGCAAATTTCCCCAATAAAGTGTACGCTAATCCAGCCGACTTAAAAGTGCAACGTATAATATTTAGTTTAAAAATATCACAATGTTAGATGATGCAGTGCCCTCACTCTTTGTCACTGGACACGGCTGCAAAAAGGCGGGACATTAAGACAAATACTTAAAGCTGATTGGTCGAAGCCTCTCAAGCCTTTCCTTCTACGTTTAAAAAAAAGAAAAAAAGAAAAGAAACACGCTGAAGTAGGTCTGTCAGCGTCGCCATGTTTGTTTGGTTTGTTTGGTTTGTTTCGATGCTTTTACCCAGGGCCCAGGGCAGGAAGGGGCCCCACCTGAAGGATTTGTCCCCAGGGCCCAGAATTCAGTGCGACACCCCTGCTCCAAACCTGGTGATGCGTTCAATTACAACAGAGTGGAATGAGATGGATTTCTGAGAGTTTTTTTTGACTCTATATAAGTCTAATACTGTGAGAATTCATTGTGTGTCTCTGTTTATGAAGTAAAGTGAAATAAATCAAGTGAATTGGAATTATTTTAATATTTATCAGTGCTAAAGTGTTGAGCATTACTATTTATTACTAGGTTAAAGAGTTTTGAACATTTTTAAAGTTCAATCTAGTCGTTTCTTCTCGTTGAGCCTCTGAAGTTGTATGTGGAGTGATTCATGTTTGAGTTTAATCTTTAATCTTTAATCCACTATTTTCAAGTCGCCATTTTGCCGACCGACCCCCATTTTCACCTCCACTGACGCACGCTGACTGTGATGGGACGTACGCACTTTGTTTTCCAGTTTTAAGTTCTTAATCTGTGACAGAACTAGGATTCGGCAGCGTCGCGTCGTCATATTGGTACAAAAAAACAAAACAAATCCACTTCTCGCTATGGTGATGTGCATCTGTCCACAGGGGGCGCAGTCTTCTAACGTAGACGTCGGTGAACTCATTTCTTTAATTAAGTCGTTTAGATTAAAATTGTGATTTAAAATATGTAAATTATGTCGTAATGATCCACAGGGGCGAGAGATGAGAACTATAGAGACACAAGCACAGCGGGTCGTCTTTCGCTCGACAACAGAACACACAGACATACACATTCTTTATCTCTAATTCACGTTTCTGCGATGACAACATTTATAAACAGCAGCCGCTCTTCTGTCTGGATCGCGGCGGCCCCGGCGGACCTCGTGAAGCCGGCGCGGAGTTAAATTTGGGTCAGCACTTTATTACGTGTAACAGATGCCGCGGTGGGTTTACCCCAGGGTTAGGGAATTGTATTTGCGGTCCACCATGACAGAGGAGCAGACAGTTATGATAAGCGTGCGGTGGGGTGGAATCCATTTAACCTCCATGCAGTGCGGCGAGGAGACGGCGACACGGGGAGGAGGAGGAGGAGCCGCCGCCGCCGAATGGGACCCGCAAACAGGTGGCACGGGCTAAATCGGACCAGACCTCTCCCTCCTCATCACCCCAATTTCTACATCATTAACCTCAACGAACAACTGCGGCGCTAATGGACTGACCAAGACAAGAGGCACGCAAACACGGAGGTTAAGTGGCCGACGTCCACGCAGAGTTAGAACCACAACTTTTATAGGTTCAGTCGAGCAATTACGACGCCGTTTTAAAAGCCGCCGTACCCGATTTTTACTGCCGTGAAGTCGTGGAAAACAGAACAGGTTCATTTTAAACAGTTTGCAGTCGTCCAAAGGTGTTTCTCACTTATTTTATATGTTCTCAGCATTGTATTTATTCAGCATGTTGAGTTTTTAAATCGCTTTTCACAACTGTCAGAGGTCAGTGCGGTGTTTTGTGGTGTTTTTTTTGTCATGGCAGCGACAACTAGCATGCTAAAACACACTTCCTGATTTTCAATAAATACAATAAATATTTCGACCTGAAAAGCTGCAGGATGTTAAACACATAGATTATATACATTTGTCCCTCTCTATATCGCAGTTTTGCATGTTTTTTTATTTATTTATTTTTTCAGTGTATGAACGTGCATTGTGTCGTGCGTCCTGATTGGCTGTTGGACTGTAGACCATTGTGTCGTGCGTCCTGATTGGCTGTTGGACTGTAGACCATTGTGTCGTGCGTCCTGATTGGCTGTTGGACTGTAGACCATTGTGTCGTGCGTCCTGATTGGCTGTTGGACTGTAGACCATTGTCCATCCGTCTCCTCCGTGCCGTGTCTCCTGTCACTTCCATCTCCATCGACTCCAATTCACTTTCTGTGTAAAAAACGTCTCCTCTCTCTGTCTCTGCTGCTTCAGACTCATTCTGGTCTTAAATGTTCGTATTAACCCTCTACATGATCCTGGGGTTTTTATTTCACTTTTGTGTCTGTAAATCAAGATCTGAACATTAATAACAGACAAATCAGGCGCCTTCTTTCCCCCAGGTCGTCTTTGCATTTGACCCATTATTTCCTTTCACTGCTCAAACCTGTTTCCATTTCCTAATCTCATTTTTATCACACGTGACAAACTGATCATCGCCGCACTGGATCTGACGCTGTGTCCATTAGTGTTTTTTTCTTTTTTCATCTCTCGCCTTTTTAAAATCCCCCGCAGAGGTTGAATATTTTGTCAAACTGTCGCGGCGTCTCTCCGGAGAGGTACCTGAAGCGATTAATCCGAGGCTGGCTGCGGGACGCCCGGTCGGGAGGCATCGGTGTGGCCAGCTGGAACCGCCAGATGTGTCAATGGATCCTCGCTCGCAGCCGCTCGCCGCTGTTCACGTTCACGAGCGAGGCCTTGGACCGGGGATAACAGCCGTAGGAGATGTGATTGACTGCTGTTGGCACAATAGCTGCCAGGGGTGCGGCTGAGGCTGACAATCGCGGGGAGCGGAGTTAGCGAGCAGAGCGAGGAAATCACCTCGCTCCCTCTCCCAGCGGGCTCGGCGCCACACTGTACAAAACAGGTCTGTAATGATGAGGAATACTGGGTTTGGACAGAGGTGGGCGAGCGCAGGAGGCCGGTCATGTTTGTGTGAGTTTGTGTCAAAGACGAGGTGGAAAAACAGAAAGAAACAGATGCAAATTTCCCCCTGGAGACGATAATCTAGTCTACTTAAAGGTGCATGGTGTAATATTTAGTTAAAAATATTACAAGATTAAATGAGGACTCGCTCTTTGTCACTGGTCGTGAAAAGGCTGCACGCTACGGCGAATACGATAAATGTGGGACTATAGAGCCGCACCTGAATATGAGCCACACCAGCTAAATTTGAAAAGAAAATTAATTTTGTACAAATATAAGCCGCTCCTGAATATAAGCCGCAGGTTTTTGTGTTGTAACATGTGATATTTACACAGAAAGACGGTACACAGAAGGGGGTTTTTTGGGGTTTAATTTAGGAACTTTTTTAATTTAGTTTACTTTTTAGTTTTAGTTTTTTAGTTTACTTTTTAGTTTTAGGGTTTTTTTTAGTTTTTACTTTTAGTTTTAGTTTAATTTACTTTTGTCTTTTTTTTTTTTTTTGTCTGAAAAGCATCAGTTCATCTTTCCCCATGTCTCACTTTTGCATTTACTGTTAGAGCGCCCCCCAATGGACGTTAGGCAGTAAAACTCTATAAATTAGCCGCACTGTTGTTTAAGCTGCAGGGTTTAAAGCGTGGGGGAAAAAAGTAGTGACTTATAGTCCAAAATTTACGGTACTTCACCTCCTAAGATTTGAGCTCTTTCGTGCTTTTATTAATTTCTTTTTTCTGTTTGGGCAGATTTGGATCTGGTGAGAGTAAAAACAAACACGAGGACATTCATTCTACTTTAATAGAACAAAATAATAACGATTTTGATGGAACAAAATCAAATCACAGTTGAATAATGATTTGCAAAAACTATTTATTAAATGCCTGAAACAGCAACATTTGTCCTGAATAAAAACAAAATGAGAAACAACAATTGAGGCTCATTTAAAGAGCTACAGACATGAGCCTTTAACAAAGTCCATTAAAGCTGATTGGTCGAAGCCTCACAAGCTCCTCCCTCTACAAGTAAAAATAAAATGAAAGACACTGAAGTAGACGTGTCAGTGTCGCCATGTTTGTTTTTGTTCGTTGCTTCGTCTTCAGCCCAAACTTCCCCAGAGTCAAAGACGTGGTGGAAAAACAGACGTAGCTGAATAGTTTCTCTTAATATTCAGAATCTGTCTAATATTTATAAGTTCTACGTCTGTTAGAATCTCCTAACTGAGCTCTGTCCGAAGTGAAAGTGATCAGAACCCATGACTGGAGCGTTCAGACGACACTTTGGCCGAGAAAACAGAACAAGATTAAAAGTCAAACTTGAGTTAAATCCAGTTGAGAAAAGGCGTCTCACTCGTCCACAAAAGCACAAAGTTCTTCCCCCTGAATGTTTTTTTTTTTTGTTTTGTTTGTTTGTTTGGTGTTTCTGCCCAAACCACAGCGCTGCTCTGTGATTGGTCAGTGTTCGACCACTGGGACCAATGGGACGCATCACACGCAAACACTTCAGTGACACATTCTCAAGAGTTTGTGAAATAAAAAATACAAAAATCGGCAGAATTCATCTTTCTGGCAGGGCTAAGAATCTCCTGCTTCTCTGGTCAAAACAGCTCAAAAGGTGCACTGTGGAACTTTTCTGACAAAGGATACACCACCTGCTTGTCTCCATGGAGATGCCACTACTTCACCTGGAATATTCCGTAGTATGACATTAAACATATTCTGCTTATCTTTGCAGCCCGACCTGTAGCTTTGCCTTCTCTTGTTTCCATGGAGATGAACATGTTTAAATCCAAACTGTGGAACATTTGAAGAAAACAGAGACAGAACAAAATGAGCAGACGGCAGATCCTTCACCGGGAAAGTTATGTTTGAAGAGAAACAACTTAAAAACATGAAAAACAGAGGTTCAAAGTCGTCCCTCTCTTGTCTCCGTGTTAAACCTTGTGCTAAACCGTCGTAAAACGCAGACTTGGGAAAAGTATTACACTATTACCATTTATTTTTACTGTCAAACCCCATAAAAACCACAGCTCCCAATATTTTATGATCTCTTTACATATTTTTACAGTGCATGTCGGGGCGAGTGCGCGTCTGCTCCGGCTCCATCACTGACACGGTGATAAAGCGGAGGGCGGCGGGCGGAGTGCGAGCCAGAGACGGGGCTTATTACAGACATCAGTTGTGCCGCTACAGAGACAGCCCCGTCTCTGCATACACAGCCTCCCCTGAAATACTGTGGGCAATGGGCATGTTTTATTACCTCCGCAGCTCCGCACACTTTTAATGTTGTTGAGGTTCTTCTGCAGGAGGAAATGTCCCAGCGTTGAGACGGTGCATGTCTCTTATTCGTGTCGTTTTTGTGTGACATCGTTTTTAAATCCAGTTTGTTTATGTCCACGTTCAACTTTACCTTATACATTCTGAGCATTTTAATTATTGACAAAGTTTAGAAGAGCTTTTCTCACCTCTCACACGCCAGAGCAGTGTTTTGCCATGTCAGCAACAACTAGCATGCTAACACACACTCCCAGATCTTCAGACGATAAAACGTTTTATAATCAGACGTGGACATATTTGGACCTCAAGAGCTGCAGCTACAAACGTCCAGGACCTTAAATGAGACTATTCATCTGGACGCAGCAGTTTGAGCAGGAGGCCTGGTCTTCCCTCTCCACACAGACACTTCCTCCAGCTCTTCCAGAAGGATCCTGAGGCGTTCCCAGTCCCAGTCCAGCCGAGAGACACAGCGTCTTCCCCGGGGCCTCCTCCATTTCGGCCGCTTGTGTTCACGATCTTGTCCTTTTGGTCATTACCCAGATGAATATGCAAATGAGAATGATGAATATGCAAATTAGAAAGATGAATATGCAAATGAGCATCATGAATAATGAGTGAAGTAGTAAATCGAGGGATTAAATGAGACAGATTATTTGCAAAATTACCCGTTGATCCATAAATGTTTTCTCTGCATTTGACCCATTATTTATCGGCCCTGCACAAACCTGTTAATGTTTAGTAATCTCTTTATTTATTTTTATCATTATTATTATTATTTTGTCTTTCCAGAGATCCAAGAGTTTATCACACACGACAAACTGACCGTCCCAGTTCTGGATTGAGCACCGAGTCCTGTTTTCGTGTATTTTTTTTTTTTTTTGTGACATAATTTTCACACTTCTTGAGCACTTTTTCCTCCAGTACATCCATCCTGATAAACAGCAGCAGCTCTATGGAAAGGCGAGCTGGATAAACGTGCTGTGGATCAAGAGCAAATCAATAACATCTCCACAGAAACAAGCAAGAAAAGTTACATAGTGCAAGTTTAATTGTGTTCATCCTTCACTGCAGCTGTCAGTCGCTCGTGTTTGTCGACTGATCTGAAGGTTGGCAGTTCGAATCCCGCTCCAAGAGATGAAAGCTGTCGATGTGCCCTTGAGCAAGACACTTAACCCCCGTCGTCACACTGGTTTGTGAATGGTGCTTTGATATATACCACTAGTTTTACTCCTTAAGTACATTTTTACTTTAATACTTTAAGTACATTTTTTATGTGATTTTTTTTTTGCTTTAGTTTTGTTTATGTATTTATATTTTTGCTTGTATATTTGTACTTTTACTTGTGGAGAGGCGAGCTGGATAAACACCTTTAAACTGGATCAAGACCAAATCAGCCACATTTCCGTCCAAAAAAATAAAAGTTGCATAAGTTAAACTGTCTGCATCCTTCCTACCACCAGGGGGAGCTTCTTATTTTTGTTTTCGCTTAACGACGCTGACTGATTAGATGTTTTTTTGTTTTTGGCTTTTGAAAATGATTTTTGATGTTCTTTTCTTCCAATAAATATGAACGTAACTTTCTGTTAACGCACAATAGCTCAGTGTGAGGCGCACGCGGCATTTTTGACATGACAGGAGAAAATGTCAGACGACTTATCTGGAGCTCCCATTTTCGTGCCTCAGTTTGGTTAATTGCCTTGAAAGAAGCTAATCTGTGAGTGCCCACTGCTTTAGTCCATTTGTATTATGTTTTAATTGACTGTACAGCCGTCAGGTGGCAGCCATTATGAAGAGCGGGCGCCGAAAACACCACATTACGCTGCATTAAAGTCAATTAATTGGAAAAGTCCTCAGCGAGGGACCGCACTCCTTCAATGCCACTGGTCTCTCCCTGTAATTATTTCTACGCTCGGGCCGTATCTCCGCTGAGTGAATGGTTTATAAAGCGGCGAGTGCTCAGGCGAACGCGGCGACAGTTTAATCTTTGGAGAAACTTCGATTAATAATGGCTTTTTGTTCGCCGTTGTTGTGCCAAGTCAGAGCGAGCTGCTATGTTCAAACTACTGAAGTCACTGGAGAAATGCTCCTTCAGAACACGACTGTTTATTTTGATGTTTTTATTTTACAGTTTTGAGTCTTTCGTTTGTGACTTGGGGTTTGTGGTGTAATGGAAGCAGAGGCGGCGCCAGGGGGGGGTTTGAGGGGGCACTGGCCTCGTCTAGAATGACCAACTCTCCTCCATAGCGCCCCCAAAAGGTTTTTCCTCACAGAGACACAAACATGGCAGAGGGCGGGGGGATAAAAGGCTCAAAATTAAGTGAGCACCTGCTTTGAAGACGTTAGCATCACATTAGCTCCACCAAAACAAAATGTCTAGTGCCGCCAAGGTTTAGTTTTTTTTAAAAGTCACTAAAACATCAATTACTGTACAATCTGCAGGTGTCAGTATCATCTTTTTTCTTCTTTTTTATTGTTTTATTGTTTTGTTTTGGTTTTTTTGCTGCAAATGAAATAAATAACAATAAATGAAAAATAAATGTGTCACTTATAAAACTCTTTGACTATAAAAAAACACATGAACCAACCTGAGAAAGGTCCAGAAAAAAGACATGATAAAGGACACGATAGAGGACATGATAAAGGACATGGTAAAGGACACGATAAAGGACACGCTGCATCACCCATCAGGTGTGTGAAATGCTATTCAGTTAGCGCTAATCTAGCAATAGCAAAGTCGACAAACACGTCCCATTATTCAAACAAATCCAAACTGACATAACATACACTCAGTAGTTTATTTCTCATGGTGTGTTTCTTACGATGGATATTTTTGGCTCAAGTTTGTCAAACGATGCAGATGTTTGTGTCGTAAATGTGCGTCTGTAAGTCGCTCGTGTAAGTCGCTCGTGTTTGTCATCTGAGCCGTACCTTTTTTCCTTCAGACTCTGCAGATCGGTGGCTCATCTCGTTACTCTTGTTTTTCAAATCCATAATAATTCCACACATCAGACTTCACCTTCTTGAGTGGAGGATATAAATGTGTGGCATCATCCAGATCCAGATCCACTGAACCACAGACATAGAAGCTCACAAGTTTCACTGCTGTGACAGAGCGCCTCCTTGTGGACAAACACCAGAACTAACATCTAAACATTGTATTGAAACTGTAAACATGAGGCAGTCTAGAGTTGTAAAGGTGATTATAATCATGTGTGATGATCATGATTAATTACGGACCTTCTTGATCGACATTAGCGATATTATAATATATCGTCCCATCCCGGTATGAAACCATATGAAAGAAAATATATTTGCGTCTCATGTCACTGCAATTAACCTGTGTATGTGAAAAATATTAACACTATTTAATCTATTATCTTATTATTATCCCCTTAACTTTGTGCAGCTGAGCCTTTTTTTATTAATGACGCCTTTTGCTAATCTCGTGATCCACAAACCAAACTCTACATCCACACAAAGATTAAAGAGGCGGGTTTATGCAAAAGTGAATTTCTGGAGCCATCTGCCATGTTATTTTGTTGTTGTTTCCTCGTCAAAAACACGCCTGAAGATGCAGATGTCGCCCGTGCCCGTCTGAGTCGTCCTTCGCAAACACAGTACTCATCGTGTTTAAGTACAACCCCACGCAAAGCTCCGCCCACAAGCCCCACACACATAAATATACAAAAACAAGAAACAAACAAGACACTACGACTTCACAAACCTGGTGTGATGTGCAGGAGTTTCATTAATGTTAATACTGTTGTGAGAAGTAAATACCTCCTCTTTAATACCCCAGAGAAGTAAATACCTCCTCTTTAATACAACATAGAAGTAAATACCTCCTCTTTAATACCCCACAGAAGTAAATACCTCCTCTTTAATACCCCAGAGAAGTAAATACCTCCTCTTTAATACCCCAGAGAAGTAAATACCTCCTCTTTAATACCACACAGAAGTAAATACCTCCTCTTTAATACCCCAGAGAAGTAAATACCTCCTCTTTAATACCCCGGAGAAGTAAATACTTTCTCTTTAATACCCCGGAGAAGTAAATACCTCCTCTTTAATACCCCAGAGAAGTAAATACCTCCTCTTTAATACCCCAGAGAAGTAAATACCTCCTCTTTAATACTCCAGAGAAGTAAATACCTCCTCTTTAATACCCCACAGAAGTAAATACCTCCTCTTTAATACCCCACAGAAGTAAATACCTCCTCTTTAATACAACACAGAAGTAAATACCTCCTCTTTAATACAACACAGAAGTAAATACCTCCTCTTTAATACCCCACAGAAGTAAATACCTCCTCTTTAATACCCCACAGAAGTAAATACCTCCTCTTTAATACCCCACAGAAGTAAATACCTCCTCTTTAATACCCCACAGAAGTAAATACCTCCTCTTTAATACAACACAGAAGTAAATACCTCCTCTTTAATACAACACAGAAGTAAATACCTCCTCTTTAATACCCCACAGAAGTAAATACCTCCTCTTTAATACCCCAAAGAAGTAAATACCTCCTCTTTAATACCCCACAGAAGTAAATACCTCCTCTTTAATACCCCACAGAAGTAAATACCTCCTCTTTAATACAACACAGAAGTAAATACCTCCTCTTTAATACCCCAAAGAAGTAAATACCTCCTCTTTAATACCCCACAGAAGTAAATACCTCCTCTTTAATACCCCACAGAAGTAAATACCTCCTCTTTAATACAACACAGAAGTAAATACCTCCTCTTTAATACCCCACAGAAGTAAATACCTCCTCTTTAATACCCCAAAGAAGTAAATACCTCCTCTTTAATACCCCACAGAAGTAAATACCTCCTCTTTAATACCCCACAGAAGTAAATACCTCCTCTTTAATACAACACAGAAGTAAATACCTCCTCTTTAATACCCCAAAGAAGTAAATACCTCCTCTTTAATACCCCACAGAAGTAAATACCTCCTCTTTAATACCCCACAGAAGTAAATACCTCCTCTTTAATACAACACAGAAGTAAATACCTCCTCTTTAATACCCCACAGAAGTAAATACCTCCTCTTTAATACAACACAGAAGTAAAATACTGTCTTTAAGCAGAGATTTAAGTGACGTGATGAGGGGACATATCGTTTAGTGGTAGTTTTTTTGGCACTTAACTTTATTATTATTAGTATCAGTAGTAGTAGTAGTAATAGTAGTAGTAGTAGTAGCAGTAGTAGTAGTAGTAGTATTTTTTTATAGATTTTTTTCCCCAAACAAACACATGCACCATTCCTAAACAGTACTTTTTGGCCGTTTTTACCTCGCAGCTAAATCTCTTGGAAGAAAATTCCGGTTTGATCCTGTTAAAAATATGAAGCTAATTTAAACATTAGCTTTTCCAGGACATATATTACGAGCTGACAGATTTGAGCTTTCTCAGATGAAACAGCGTGACGTCTTTATGAAGCCGACCTCAGGCTGAAGCCTCGTGTGAGACTCCAGAGACGCAGGTCCTTCTGAATTATAGACTCATGTAAATACGTCCACATGCGCCTGATGGCCACATTAAAGCTGCTCTATGAAAATGAAAACCACACATCATCTTTAAGGCCCGGCGCTAAAACTGGGATTTCCTTTGAATAAATAAATGTGGGTGAAATGATTGGGTGATTATGATCTCTGTGGCGTGAGGTTTGGAGTCGGGGTGAAGTTTGAAGGAGACACATTATGAAGGATCTGAGCCGTTAATGGGCTTTTCTCTGGACTTTACTTTGGGATTTAACGCAACAATTTGATGGAAGAAAAAGTCCGTCTGGTTTATGGACAAACAAAACATGAGGTAATGAAACGGAGTGATTTCTGAGGATCGGAATGACCTCAAACTGCGTTCCTGAACCAAACGTGAATCAAAATCAAAATACAACTCCAGATATGTTTTGCACCACATTGACATCTGAGCTGGAATTGCACCACCAACCTCTCAGTCAATGGATCTGACGGCTCAACCAATGGCGTTTATGTCGAGAGCGGGATTCGAACTGTCGTGTGTTTAAAAGGCCCAGAAAAGTCTGTTTATATGTGGCGTTTAATGTTGTTTTCAAATTAAAATGGTCTCATTCTCACGGGATTGTCAAAGTATCATTGGTGTTTGCACTTTTACCTCACAACAAGAAAGTCTCGAGTTCAATTCCGGGATTGGGTAGGGCATTTTTTTGGTTTGTTTTTGTTATTCCAGGTTTAGTCCTGGTTTAGTCCTGGTTCAGACCCAGTTTTGTCCTGGTTTAGTCCTGCTTTAGTCCTAGTTTAGTCTTGGTTTGGTCCCGGTTTAGTCCTGGTTTAGTCCTGGTTTTGTCCTGGTTTAGTCCATGTTCAGTCTTGGTTTAGTCCTGGTTTAGTCCTGGTTTTGTCCTGGTTTAGTCCTGGTTTGGTCCTGGTTTGGTCCTGGTTTAGTCCTGGTTTTGTCCTGGTTTAGTCCATGTTTAGTCTTGGTTTGGTCCCGGTTTAGTCCTGGTTTAGTCCTGCTGGTTTAGTCCTGGTTTAGTCCTGGTTTAGTCCTGGTTTAGTCCTGGTTTAGTCCCGGTTTAGTCCTAGTTTAGTCCCGGTTTAGTCCTGGTTTAGTCCTCCTCATGTGAGATGTTCTTGTGGCTCATGTGGGAGATGTTCTTTGGTGCTGGTCCATGGAGAGACTTGTTCACACTGAGCTGCTTTAAAGTCTCTGAGCCACAGGAGCCACAGGAGCCACAGGAGCCACAGGACACATGTGTGAAGTACTTCCTGGTTCTAGTCCTGACCCGAGCAGCAGTGTTCTGGATGTTCTGGATGTTCTGGATGTTCTGGATGTTCTGTTCTGTGGCTCGTTTGTAGAGTCCAGTGATCAGGACGTTACAGTCGTCTAATCTACTGGACACAAACGCAGGATACGTCTCTGTAAATCTGGTTTTGCCTTTACAAAAATAAATTAAAGTTGAATTGAAACTGAAACTGAGGGATTACACAGATATCGAAACTGGGAAAAGGGACCAGGGACCTCAAACATCTGAATAACTCGCGTGTGGCTTGGACTCGTTCATCAAATTACACGACTGCATGAGTGAAAGCTTTGTGTCCAACAATTGAGCCGAACACTAAATCAGCCTTTTCTGGCCAAACATAAAAGCAGCAGCTAGCATCCTTTGTCAAGAGAATGTGCATTAGCAGAGCCAGGACGCAAACTGCTAATTACAACATTTCAATGGATCCAGTCTTAAGTACAAGCAATTACGATTACATTATGTCATAGGAGAGAGAATTACAGCGTTAATGTGCAAAGTGTTTTCGCTTTTGTCCAAATCTGTGTTACGCAACGGCGCCTCTCATTACAATTACACGTTTATTCTGCCCTAAGTTACGCAAGAACTAATACGATATAGACAAAACTACCAAATGGTCCGTTCAAACTCAGCAGAACTATGAGATGAGTTTGCATCGTGGAGCGTGGGCCCGTGGGAGCGCGGTTGGGGTTGTGGTCGTGGTCGTAGTTGCGTTGTATATTCCCACTTCTTAATGAGTCTCGCTTTAGGCCGCCTCATTACGACGGTCGTCAGGGCGATAATCAAACCGTGACCCACAAACCCACAACAACGCACAGCTATGACCCGAACGGCTGACTCCAGGCCCAGAGATTATGATTTCAAATGATGTGGCAAAGCTAATGTACGTGTTTCATTTGAGGGAAGGGGATTGTGGGAAAGCCCCAAAGGTGAAGAAATGAACAAAATGAATAGTTCCGACTCTCGCTTCAGCCAACACTGACTTTTAAAAATGACTATTATTCAATTTTTTACTCCAAATTATATTTAAATGAGATAAATCCTCATGAGGAGTGTCAGATATAACATACATAGACCTTTATTTACCATTTTGTTCATGTTTTTAATAGTAATGTCAGTCAATTTTCATTTTGTTTGTTCTGATACCGATTCTTGTATTGCTAAAAGCTCAGCCGCTGCGCGTTTTTCAGGTATCAGTATCACGAGTACTCAGACCAAATCACTGATCTGATACCACTTTGTATTTTCCAGAATGAGGCGAGTGCTGCTGTTGACTTCTGTGGCTAATGCTAACGCTAACGCCCCAAGTGGGTTAAAAACTGTGGAGGCTCTGCAGACACTTAAAACACAACAATACTGACAGAAAAGACACGTGTGTTAGCTCTGTGGTACATTTATTTAGCCTTTGGATTGGACGTCGAGCTTAGTAAAGTAACTAAGAGAGTGCGGCCTCACAACAACAGCGCTAACACGACAACAGTGCTAACAAGACAATGGTGTTAACATGACAACAGCACTAATATGACAACAGCGTTAACACAACAGCGCAAACACAACAACAGTGCTAACAGGACAATGGTGCTAACACGACAACAGCACAAACACGACAACAGCGCTAACATGACAACGGCACTAACACAAGAACAGCGCAAACAGGACAACCACGCAAACACAACAACAGTGCTAACAGGACAACTGCGCTAACATGACAAAAGCACTAATAAACAACAGACTTTGTTTCCTCCACATACTTAGTCCTGTGTTTGAGGACGAGGTCTTTTTCGAGGCCTCACTTCTGTTTTGGTCCTCGCTCTGTGGCACAAAATGAACAAACTGCACTTTATAAACATCTGACTCTGACACTTCAGTCCCTGAAGCTCATTTATTCTTGTAGATTTTCTTCAGAGACTTTTACTAGAGTTATTTTCGCTCTTGTGCTGACCGACAAAACTGAGCCGCCTCAGTGTACTTCACACTGTGCAGTATCAGGGAGTACGCTGAGGCAAAGTATCAGTATCAGAACAACACCACAGAACACCCCAACACACTCCATTTGTTTACACTAAGGAGTAGCTGTAATTAACTCCACATATTTTGCAAAATTGGCCAAAATTTAACCATATTTTTCAACCAAGTTATATTTTATCCACTCATCAAAACACACCTTAAGTTTCTGCTTCTTTCACGCTTGTTTCATGGATACATTTTTCCAAAGTTCTGTTCTCTGAGAATAAAAAAAAGCTTTATTTGAATTTTAACCAAATTGTTGCGTCACAGGTAAAAATTCAGACTTCTGCTGTGCATTTTTAAGTCGATAACCATCACCGAGCACATTCTGCGTCAACTTGTGCTCAGAAAAAACACACACAAACTCTATTAGGCGAGCGTTTGTTTGCCTAAAAAAAGAAGATAACTAAATTAAAACTATAGCGCGCCCTGGTGGTTTAACGTGAGGCGTGTGTGTAACAGCAGTACTTCAGCAGACTGCAGATACTCTGATGAGTGTATTTGGGCGTGTATTGTCCAGTTGACAGATTTCAACTTTCTTTTGCAATGGACCCAGTCACCCACAGACTGAAGGATCACGGCCACATCTCTGAGCAGCGAACGGAGGAGAAAAGCCCCGCCCCCCCAGTCCCACCGGCGTGGACACAACAGTATTTCACTACCACCTCCTTTACAAATACGATTTTTTTTTTTCTCAGCGTGTATATATTGGTAATAAAGACGGGACGATGAACAATAATATCGTTTACCGTGATAAAAGTGGAATGCAATAATCATTCGTGGAACATTTTATATAAACATGATAATTGCCAACAAAGATAATCACAGTTTATCACCAGTATCACCAGAATGTGCAGAAAAAACCACAGAGGAGTCGACGGGAAAACAAATGCCTCTGTCGTCCCGGGTCCCAGTATCTCAGGGGCCCTGAATTGACCCGGGCCCCCAAATTTCTGCCGACGGCCCTGCTCATCCATAATGTTTTCCGCTTTATCGTAATTGTTTTCACTGACAACAAAGTACAATTATATAAAAGCTGTTTAAACATGGAACTTATTCATGACATTGAAATTATATTTATTAATATCCATCATATTTTTAAACTTTCCCATGATAATCGCGACACAAAATTTCAGTATCGTCCCAGACCTAAATGATAATGATTTTTCGGGCTGTAATACGTTGCCAGGTATTGCTATTCCAATTCCAAGAGTGTTACAATTAATAAATATCAAAAATGATATGGTATTATTGCAGTAATCCATCATCTTAGATCCATTATCTTAAATTTTCAGAGACTGACCAATCAGGTCCCACCACGTTCATTAACTCCACCCCCTTTTTTACTATTTAAGTGGTCACCTGACTCCTGACACTCCAGCATAACCAGGTGGACCATGGATCTATAATAAAACTGGATTAAACACTCCCCCTTTGTCTTAGAGTGAGACTGACTAGTGGCCGTTCCAGGTATTGCAGCTTCCATGATTTTTTTTTGGGCATTTTTTGTGAATTCAAACGGCCCATGTTTGTCTGACAGGGCATCCAGCTTTCACACAAGTCGGGTTTTGTAGCGGTTCTTCTGTGTTTTCACGACATACACACATATTCAACTATTTTAAGTCGTCAAATGGTCTAAAAGTTAGCATTTGTAAGATTTAGCATAGCCCCGAACCCCGCTGTGAGCCCGCGCTAGCTCCGCTCTAGCAGCTAACGCTCTAACACTTTAGAATATCTGCACTAAACTGAACACTTTATGATACCGTCACCATTATAAGTCATGTTTGCACTGTTGTTCTGATGTTGTTGTTGTATATATCGACCTCTAAGTATTTTATTTTATTTTTAAACACATCTTTGACAAAGGCAATAAAAGTTGTCTGATTCTGACTCTAGATTTTATTCTTCCATGACTCCTACGTCCTGTTTCCTCACACACAGACGCTGCTGTGGCCGTTCAGAGATGATCCACGGGAGGGATAGCTGCTAATAGTCTGAGAACAATCATTAGAACAGAGTCTGCGTTTACGAGCAGCCATCCGGTCAGTTCGATAGTTCCACTTGGTCTGGCACAAAGGGAAGCTGCGTGTTCACTTCAGACGTGACTGTCCAGTATCGAAGACGTCTGTGTAAACTCTCAATCGTCCAACAAAACCAAACCAAGTTAAATCTGGCAACTGGACAAAAAGTCGTAGGAGTGAAGACGTCTGGCTGCTCATTCAAGCCGCTTCTTCAGTTTTGGTTCTAGCTCTATTGTTCTCTTTGTTTCCTTTGTGTCCTTTGTTTGCTGAGGATGGAGTTATAGATGATTTACAGTAGACTGGTGTCCTGAGCTGCTCTCTCCACGAGTTTCTCCTAAACCACCCAAGACCTTTTTACATTTTACTGTGAGGTACATTTTACTTTTGAAATATACTGAATTTTAACTTCTGGAGCAACAAACTTTAAATCCTTCTTGAGTATTAATATTTTTAGATGGACATTATAGAAGTTTTTTTTGTGTGTTATGAAAGGATGACTGTGAAAATGACTTAGAAAAGTGTTTTAAATGTCCCATGTTACACTATTTTCCACATAATAACATCTAGATTTGATACAATTACGTTTGTTTTTATTGCTTAAAAAAATATTGAAATTCATACTGAGAGCGGAGCCGCCTCTCCACAGATCTGACCTGCAATTTAGCCTGGTATCGCCATGGATATAGATGAGTTTAATGCCATAAAGTGGGAGATTCCAGGCAAGGCTTTAACATCTCCAAGGAGAAGAGCCCGGTGAAGACCCTTCTCTGGAAAAGTTAGATAAAGAGTGAACTTTAACCTCTGTGTTTATTATCAGTGACTTTTTATTTGTCAAAGTTTCTTATGCTGAAGTAACAAAACCTCCGTTGAACACACACATCCCATAATGTCACGGTGTGTTTTCCTCGTTAAAGCTGCACACGGCCGTAAACTGGTCCAGGAGCGGCTTTAGGACCGTGGGCCGGCCCAGAGCGGAGCGAGAGGTGGGACAGTGGGCCGCGGAGGACTCACATAAACTTTAGTGATCTCCAAAAACGCCGTTCACACTTCCATCACCGCAGCTCCCTCTGCTGGTGAGGAGTTACAGCTGCACCAGTTGTGTTTACGTGGATACACCGGCGTTTTCTATTATGTAAAGAGTCAAACTTCCATCTGTATAAAACCCACGGAGTGAATAAAGAAGCGACTGAGTCTGACGTCACCGCAGCTTCAGGTCCAAATGAAGCTCATCCAGGCTAACAGTTACAGCGGCTAATTTGGAGCAGAGTTCAATATTTGGAATTCTAACCACGAGTATCATAGCAACCAAAGAGCCAATCAGGAGCGAGGCTGTTGAAGGTAACGCCCCCATCCCGCCTGCATTGGGAGCGGGCGCTGAGAACCAATGTCGGTCTGTATTTGAGTAGAATAATGAAACTAGTCAAATACAGACGGATTTTAGTTCTTATTTTTCTTCCCTCCATCTGGAATTATGACGTCGTCTAATTCCCGAACATGAACACAACAAAAAGAACAAAAAATAAACTCAAAATAAAAAAAACCTAAAAAAAACAAAAAACCCTCAAAATTTAAAAAAAGAAAAAAAAAACTCAAAATAAAAAACAACTAAAAAAAATAAAGAAAAAAAAACAAAAAAATTACAACAACCTAAAAAAAAACTAAGACAAATTATAATAAAAAATAACTAAACAAAAACTCAAATAAGTAAAAAAAAGAAAAAAAGAAAAAAGAAAGCTTAAAAATAAACTCAAAATAATGAACCCTGGGAAAACAACAACCTCAAAAAAAAAAAGATAAATATAACAAAAAAAGAAACCTCAAAATAAAAAATAAATAAAAATAAAAAACAACTCAAAATAACAAAAAAAAAAAAAAAAAAAAAAGAACCCCAGGATCATGTAGAGGGTTAATACGAACATTTAAGACCAAAATGAGTCTGAAGCAGCAGAGACAGAGGACAGAGTTGATTCATGTTTGAGTTTAATCTTTAATCAGTTATTTTCAAGACGCCATATTGCTGACTGATCTCCATTTTCACTGCCACTGTGACACACCCACTGTGACGTCCGCTCTTCCTTCTCCAGTTTTATTTTCTTAATCGTTGATACTCGTAGGATTCTGCAGCGTCGCGTCGTCATTTTGGTACAAATGTAAAAACATCCACTTCTTTCGAGTGTTGATCTGCTCCAAATCTATCGGAGGAGCAGACTCTTTTGTTTGTGACGTTTACGGCAACGTCAGCTCCACTGGACACCACCGTTTTCTCACTTGAACTCAGCTCGAACTGTTTCTTTTATTAAGCCGTTTTAGATGAATATTGTGATTTAAATAATGTTACAACACTAGCGTTTCGTTCCTGGGTCAGACTCCATCTTAATAATGACCTGGATTACTCTGCAGAATAATATTTTGCCAGTCACAATCCTCAGAACAATTTAATAGCGCTTTAAATATTCAAAACTACTTCACCTTATCTGACTTGCCTGTAAATCCCTGGTCCGTCGTTTATAACGTTTCCCAGCGCGTCCCTCCATAATCCTCGCCGCCATCTTGCTCTGTACGTGAGGAGTATTATTGCCTGTTAAAGCTAACGCAGGCTGACCCGGTGCCTCCTGCGTGTCCCTTAGCCCCCATTAAAGGCGCTGATGAGGAAGTCTGCGGCTCCTCTGTTGATACACAAGCAGATGCATTTTTAACAAGCCGCAGCGTGTACAAATGTGGCGAGGAAAATGTCCGTGTCACTTCCAATCCCGCGTTACGTCGTCCCAGAGCTCCCACTGCGCCGCCCGTCTTTAATTATACAGACATCGTAGCGTTTTAATGGTGCGATGCGCTGGCTGTTAGCGGCGCGTTCGTGTCGGAGGCTAGCTAAACGCGTGTACGGTACAGTGGTGAACTTTGACCTCGTGGGAAAAGGGTCGCGGGGAAGTCACAGAAATGGAAAACGGTGTAATGAGTGGAGCAGTTTACAGTAAAAAGTTGGAAAGTTGTTGCGTTTAATAGTGTTTTTTGTTTGTTTTTTTGCTTTTGTGGAAATACGGAGCGGATCTGAGTAACTACAGTAAATACTAAATATAACGCTGAATAAAAAATAGAGCGACAACGCCAGAAGAACGCGAGAAGAAATAACTAAAGTAAACAATAAGACACAATAATTTAAAAGGTTTTGTTAAGTAAATGTCATGAGTGTTTTACGTTCACATCTTTAACGTCACGTCTTCGTCGTTTTTTTTTTTTGTGGCACAGCTGCTAATTCTGTTCAGATTCGTTTAAAATAACATGTTACACTTGACTTGATTTATGTTCAAAGGTAATTTATGTAAGAGTAAGAGAGCAGCTCTGCAGGAGGGCGACCACAGCCTGGAGAGCAGTGTGTTTTACTCTGGTTTAATCTGGGGAGAAAAAAAGTACAGTACAGAGTTTTGGAGTTTACTTTTAAAGGTGCAGTATTTTATTTTTAATTTTTTTTGTCACCTGCTTGTTTCCACGGCGATGTCACTGCTTTAGAGAGAACACAGAGGCCAAGCGGCAGGTCAGATCTGTGGAGAGGCAATCCCGTTCAGTAAGAATGTATGTTTTTTTTCTCTTTTTTATGATAAACTACGTCTAAAGTAATGTCACACTGCGGAACATTCAGGACAAAGCCACAACAGCAGCCTCCTCTCCCAGGTTAGTTTTGAAAATCAACTGTTTTTAATGTTGTTTTTTTTCTGGTTTATTAACAAAAACAAATCTAAAAACACGACACTCCGGCCACATTGTCCTGAGACTGAACGAATCCGTGTTGTCGGACGCGGCGACGGGAGCGGCGGCGTCTGGATCCATAAACGCCGCGACGACAGAGGAGCTCGTCTGTAATCAGCTGATCAGTGATGGAGCGATACAGGGTGGATATTACAGGACGATATTAAACCTGCTCCATCTCAGATAAAGACGTTTTGTAAATGAAAACACAGATTATTAAAAGCTACACACACACACACACACCCCACACACACACCACACACACACACACCCACTGGATTTTACACAAACCGGGACAATAAGCCGCATTTTAAATATTCTATAAGTCGCTCTTGAGTCAAAATAAATAATCGTGAGTGTTTTACTGTCCGATAATCAGGAAGTGCACGTTCGGATGCTAGTTGTTACCTTGAATACGACGGTAAAACTCCGCTCGGGTCTGTAAAAGTCAACGGTGGACGAAGTACTCAGTGTTACTTAAGTAAAAGTAAGGACACAGACGTGAAAAGTTACTCAAGTAAAAGTGTCAAATGAAAAAAGTATTTAAGTATTTGTTTAAAAAAGTACTTAAAGAGTAAAAAGTCAAATTATTTCACACGTTTTGTTCATTTGTAAAGTCAAAATGTAGAAATATTGATTAAACTGAGGCATATTTTGGGAATATTTAGGGAAATTATTAATCACACACTGATTTTTTTCTTGTGAATCTTGTGTTTTTATTTTCGTTTTGCTC